>NC_135172.1:44325520-44330520 GCF_041146795.1 Maylandia zebra | reverse complement strand
TGTGGGAGATTCAGTCACACACAGATTCATGCCTCCTCCACACAGCGAGGCTGCACTGCTGTAAAGTCTTCAGTGTGCTCTGCTAAAGAGGCCATGGTATTCCTGAGTGCAGCGTAAGCAAACACAAAGACATAGAAAGTCTGAAGAAGGCCGAGCAGCTCCTACAGGCAGCCTCCTCGGTCTGCTTCCTGCAGCCGAAGCGAGCTCACAGGGATTCTGGAAAAAGCCGAAGAACGAGATGAAAGAGTCGCGTTGAGCTTGAAGACTGGAAGGAAAAAAATGGACTAACTTCCTGTGAAGAAGACACGTTTAAAGTGAAACCGTGCACAGCAGTGTGTGACAGATTTGTCGGATAGAGTTTCAGCAGCAGGAAACGTGTTGGAGCTCCGTCTGACCTCCTCCTCCTCTGTTCCTCCTGCAGACATCCTTTATTCCCGCTGCTCGCACTCATCTTTGAGAAATGTGAACTGGCAACCTGCACGCCGAGGGAGAGCGCCGTGGCCGGGGGAGACGTCTGCTCCTCCGACTCCTTCAGCGAGGACATCGCCGTCTTCTCCAAACAGGTGAACAGGAAGCGGTAGTTCATGTCTGAGGCGGGCCCTGCCCATCAGGGTGGAGGGTTCGTGGAGAAGAAGCTAAAGCTCCAGCAGCAGTGTGGCTGAAGCTTTAGCTTCTGCCACCTGAGAAAGCCTCATTCATCCCACCTGCTGTGACTTTTCAGTCTCTGGAGACAAAACAGGACTTTTAAACACTTCAGAGCGTTTTAAGCCAAACGTGATGAGCGTACATCACCGGGATGCGCTCTGCAGGTTTCCCATAATCATCCTCGTTTGTCTGTGTGTGCAGATCCGCTCGGAGAAGCCGCTGTTTTCATCCAACCCAGAGCTCGATAACTTGGTGAGTCATTTAAAGAGGTAGCTGCAGGTAGCACACTCTCAGCCTAACTGGCCTCTGAGCTTCTATGAAGCCCAGTCATGTAGTCCCGGGGGGAATACCAGCACTTCAAAGGTAATGGGATCATGCTGGAACATCTGGGATTTCATGTCATGTATCTGACAGTACAGGAGAGCAGCGGTGCAGTGTGTATGTTCTGTATGTGTGCATTTATGGATTTGTGTTTCTCACAGATGATTCAGGCGATCCAGGTGCTGCGTTTCCACCTCCTGGAGCTGGAGAAGGTCAGTCCAACTAACCAACATCTGCTGCGATTACAGCGTGCCGCTAATCCCGGCTTAATCCTGAGCACGGCGCCGTCGTCACTGTGTTTGATTTCAACTTTACCGATTTTGTTTGCTTATTGTGGTTCTTTGGTGGTGAAAGCATCTCCACGTCAGGCCCGCCTCTGCATCTTATTTCCAGGTTCACGAGCTCTGCGATAACTTCTGCCATCGATACATCAGCTGTCTGAAAGGCAAAATGCCGATCGACCTGGTTATAGACAACAGAGACGGAAACAAGTCAGACGGCGAGGACTTTGTCAGGTCGTCGGGGAACCTCGTGGATCGGGTGAGCTCACTCAACTCGTGAGGCACAAAATACATCGTCTTCTCTGATTTTGTTGTAGCTCATGTAGAGTTTAGGGTGGAGTCAGAAACGCTCCTGTACGTCCTGTTATGGACGCATAACAGGACTGTTTGATCCTTCCTGTTTCCCAGAGTCATGTTCATGTTTAGTATGTTTTAGTACTTCCATGTTTCAGCCTTTTTTAAGCTTTCACTTGAATAGTTTTTGCTGGTTTTCTTCTCTGTGTTCAGTCCTCTGTGTGTATAAATAGTCCAGGCTTCCCGTTACTCTGAGTCTTAAACCCTCGCACAAACCTGACGGCGTGAAATATCTTAATCACGATGAGTGCGTGTTAAAGCAGCAGCTACTAATGGAAGCTGCTCATCTTTCCAGACCGGACGCTAGCATCGCTGGCAGAGGTGAAGGCGTTTGCGGGAGCGTCGGATCCAGTTGGAAACAGACCTGATGAATGTTTGTTGTTAGGGGCGATCGTGGCTCAAGAGTGGGCGGTTCGTCTTGTAATCGGGAGGTTGCCGGTTCGAGCCCCGGCTCCGACAGTCTCTTCCCCCGTTGCCTACTGGTGGTGGTCAGAGGGCCCGGTGGCGCCAGTGTCCGGCAGCCTGGCCTCTGTCAGTGCGCCCCAGGGTGGCTGTGGCTACAACGTAGCTGCCATCACCAGTGTGTGAATGTGTGGATGACTGGTTGTGTGAAGCGCTTTGGGGTCCTTAGGGACTAAGTAAGTTAGTAAAGCGCTACACAAATACAGGCCATTTACCATTTTTGTTTCAGCAGGTTTCGTGGAGCACAGATCACAACGACTCGGCATCGATCAGGTCGGCTGGGACGCCGGGACCGGCCAGCGGAGGACTCGCGTCTCACAGCGGCGACAACAGCAGCGAGCCAGGTACACGTGGAGACCAAAGACAAACCCTGCTGTCAGACTCTGTTTATTCCTGAAAAAACTCGTAGCATTCAAACACGTCTCTGCAAGCTCTTTTACAACCCACTTGCACTCCAGCTCCTCCCCCTCATGATGTCACTGAGGCTGCTCCACCTCAGGAGTGGCTGTAGATTGAAGAAAAGCGCTCTTCTGGGACATTTAACCTGACAGTAAAGTACAAACCGCGGTTCTTTGCAGTTGGAGGTGTTTTGAAACTCAGAGTAGAAATAAATGATCCTGGTGTCACAGGCTGACTGGGCTCCAGGAGCTCTGGCTTCGAGCCGCTGGTCTCGGTCCAGCTGGAGAGGGCCCCGTAGTTTCTCTGTCCACGCCTACGTTTACACGTTAGCACCGCCACAGTCCACCCGCAGCTCTGACCTCCAGTCCACATCTTGGCGGGGGTGGGATTTTTAAAAGCTTTGCTCAGCTTCTCTCTCACGTCTCATTCTAAAGTCATCTGTGAGGTTAACGTGACGTCGTGTTGGGCTGTGCAGAGATTTATTCATTTTCTGGACTTTATTGGACACAGACGCTGTAGATGGAGCGGAGAGGGAGACATGAGGCAAAGGGCTGCCGGTCGACGGGCCGCAGGTCGGACCCCGGCCGGCTGCTGTCCCGCTGTATGCCATGTGGTTGCCTGCTCATGATGGTGGTTTTTATGGATTTATGCTGAACAGGCGTCACTTTCATTTCTCATCATTTGCCTGAGCAGAAGACGACAAACACTCTTTTCTTTACTTCAAACCAAACGTTTGCCGTTCTGTCGGCTTGATGTTCGTTTTTATCTCCTCCTGTCAGATCTGGTTGCTGATTGGTTGTAGCCATATTTGCATGAGCTTTCTGGATGCCTGTTTGTGGGACACATTAAGCATCCCTGACTCTGGGAGGAGCAGCCTTCTGAGACACACCTGTGAAGCAGGTGGTGCCGGCTGACAGACGGAGCTGAAAATCAGCTCGTTTGCAAATCAAACATTTGCATGTTTCCTGCCTCACCTGAGCAGTAACTCAGCTTTGGAAGTTACTGGATGGGAGGAGTCACTGGAGTCACAGGTAAACGTTTGTGTGCTGGATCTCCGACTTTCTTTGACATGGAAGCCATAGCCTGTATAAAAAGATGGCTATACCCACCGTGACTTCGCTCACTGGTTTCCACATTATCTTGTTGTTGGCATTTTAGCAGCCGCCATGTTGGGTTTGGGTCAGGTGACTGCATCTAAATTAGTTATCAGCTAATGCTAGCTAGCTAGCACAGTCAGCATGCTCAGACTTCCTGGACGGTCTGTTACAGTAACTTCATAGGAGCCGTGTCATTGGTCAGATAATGTTATTGAAATGTCCCAAAAGGCTCCAGCAGCACAGACAGCCCACTGAGCGTGCACAGCTGTGAACATTAGCCCGTTGTGGTGTTTCCTCCTGTGGCCCTGAAGGCTGATGGAGACGTGCACATTAGTGCCTTTAATAATGTTAAGCTGCTTCTGTGCTGACCAAAGCAAAGATGAGTGAACTCTTTGATGCATCGATACGGGAACCTCCAGTTACTGATCATGTGACCAACAGACATGACAGGCGCGCTAACAGGAAGACTGAGGGCGTGTCCAAATTCATGGGCTGCATCCTCCTGAGGACGCATTTGTAGACCGATTACGTCACAGCGACGCGCTGAAGGCTGTCCACATTCGTAGACTCCTCCGAATGCGGCCGACAAATGCGTCCTCCTTTTCCCCGAATTAGAAGGATGGGTCGGGTGTGTCCTTCGTGGTCCACCATATCCCAGAATTCATAGCACGGCCCAGCCAAACTCCAGTTTCCAACAATGGCGGCCGGTACTAAGTTTTAAAATTACTCATACTAATCTTTCTGGGTCACAAAATAAACTTTTAACATATTTTCAGGCGAGAAAGTAGTTGTGTAAACATCAAATATCTGCTCGGTTTATCAAGATATCCCATATTTGCCAAAGTGCTTCGACGTTTTCAGAGGCGTCTGCTACCCACCAGCTTGATAGCTAGCCGGGAGCTCGAGGGTTACTGATGCGGCCGAGAACGGCACAACTCCCGGCACATCATGTTCAGATCACCGCGGACTTTCGCTGCTCGGGTTAAACGTGATATATAAGTCACTTAGACAACCTACAGATGTTATTGTTGGGCTTTTTTCAGTGTTTTGTTTGTTCGTGAGTAAATAAAGAGATTAAAGTTATTAGATTCGATTAAATAAAACTTTATTAATTCCCCGGGTGGTTTTCACACAGCTGAATAAACGTCAAACAGAAAACCGAGTAAACAGACGGTCGAGAGTTTCCTCCAGTGTCCTGTTATATTTTAGATAGCAAGGAGCAGACGGCCGAGTTTATTAAACTCCACCGAGACAGCGGCGACGCTAATCTGAAGGCGAGACCGTCAGCCGTTTACTTCCGGCCTACCGACCTCCTGAGGACCCGGCCCACGTAGACCGCGAAGGCCGGGTCCTCAGGAGGATGCAGCCTATGAATTTGGACACGACTAGTGAGTGAGTGAAATGACCCATCGTTGCCACAGACGGCCGGTTTCCTGTCTGA
>NC_135172.1:44310520-44315520 GCF_041146795.1 Maylandia zebra | reverse complement strand
GTCCCGCAGAGTCCCGCAGAGCCCCACAGAGTCCCACAGAGCCCCGCAGAGTCCCGCAGAGCCCCGCAGAGCCCCGCAGAGTCCCGCAGAGCCCCACAGAGTCCCGCAGAGCCCCACAGAGCCCCACAGAGCCCCGCAGAGTCCCGCAGAGTCCCGCAGAGCCCCACAGAGTCCCGCAGAGCCCCACAGAGCCCCACAGAGCCCCGCAGAGTCCCGCAGAGTCCCGCAGAGCCCCACAGAGTCCCGCAGAGTCCCACAGAGTCCCGCAGAGCCCCACAGAGCCCCGCAGAGTCCCGCAGAGTCCCACAGAGTCCCGCAGAGTCCCGCAGAGCCCCACAGAGCCCCGCAGAGTCCCACAGAGTCCCGCAGAGCCCCACAGAGTCCCACAGAGTCCCGCAGAGCCCCACAGAGCCCCGCAGAGTCCCGCAGAGTCCCGCAGAGCCCCACAGAGTCCCGCAGAGCCCCACAGAGTCCCACAGAGTCCCGCAGAGCCCCACAGAGCCCCGCAGAGTCCCGCAGAGTCCCGCAGAGCCCCACAGAGTCCCGCAGAGTCCCACAGAGTCCCGCAGAGCCCCACAGAGCCCCGCAGAGTCCCACAGAGTCCCACAGAGTCCCGCAGAGTCCCGCAGAGCCCCACAGAGCCCCGCAGAGTCCCACAGAGTCCCACAGAGTCCCGCAGAGCCCCACAGAGTCCCACAGAGTCCCGCAGAGTCCTGCAAAGCTCTGACTCTGCTACAAACCTGCCTGTCACTCAGTCGGCCTCCTCTCTGGATGAAAGTCCGGCTTTACAGAAGTGTCGACTGGTGAAAGTCAGTGACAGTGTGGGGCTCCATCACTATGAGTCTAACCTGGAACTGAGCGTGCTGTCCCTGCTGGTCTGCACATCTGGGTGTCTGCAGACTGGACCGAGGGTGGTGTTAGTGGAGGTGCTGCTCTGTGGGGCCGGGCGGCAGCAGCTGGTTTCAGTCAGCGCACCAACAAACTGAAGACATTATTTACTGTTCATGGCGCTGCTGAACCTCGTTAACATGAACTTTACATGAACCCCCACCCGAGCCCCCGGCGCTTTATTTAAAGTGCTGTTTTCCACAAACGTTGCTTTGAGACATTTGGCACAAGGTGAGCTGCAGACAGCCGGGACGCCGTAACGTCTCAGAGACACATTTTTCACTCACAGCATAGAAAACAAAAGAAATATTAAAACTGAAAAAACACCGTCCACACCTGCAGCTGCAGGTTACAGAAACTCAAACTTTACATAACAGTCACTGAATCTTCAGAGGATCTGCAGCTCAAACACCGGCGGCCGTCTCAGGGATTATTTTCTGTCATTTTTATACGTTTATCTGCAGACGTCATGTGTTTAAATCCAGCTGATCAGCTGTGATCAGAGCGTGTTTCAGTAAAAATCTCTCTCTCTCACACACACACACACACACACACACACACACACACACACACACACACACACACACACACAGTCTGATTAACAGTAGTCCCAGGATGCTTCCTTCTCTAATCGGCTCACTGCTTCCTTGTTAATTGCAGCGCACTAATGTTGGCGTGTTTTGTCCCCCTGCAGCACCCGTACCCATCGGAGGAGCAGAAGAAGCAGCTGGCTCAGGACACCGGCCTCACCATCCTGCAGGTCAACAACTGGTGAGTCACCAAGCAGTCGCAGGTATTTATGGGAAGGCTGACCTTTGGCCCCACCCTGAGCCTAATGAGGTGGGTGGGGGTGAATTCCTGCTGAGTTTCCTCGTCTCCACTCTCAGGAGGATGGAGGTGCTTAGTTTGAGAGCTAATTGGAGCTCTGAGGTGGAGACCCGAGGGATGCTCTGCTGGGAGTATGCGTCACCTGCACCTCACCTGTGCTAATGTTGCCAGTAGAGTGAATAAATGTCCGCATCCACGTCTGTTTCTCCAGCACAGCTGCTCTGTGCCCAAATAAACTCGTCACTAACAGTAAAAGTCTGGGTGTCGAGGAGAGAAGGCAAACGCAGGAAGCTAGGAGAAGGATGCAAGGAGAGAAGAAGGAAGTGAATTCACTTCAGCTTTATTTACACAGCACTAGAGCTGGGCGATATGAGATTTTTTCATATCACGATATGTTTTTTTCATTTCAGGCGATAACGATATCTATCACGATATAAGCCAAATAACTATATTTGTAAGATTTAAATGTGCCGTTGCTCACAAGTAAAATGTGAAATAATCAGCAGCTTGTTTTTATTTAAATATTTATTTCCCATAATAAGTTCAACAGGGCAGATGTACTTAAGGAACATGAGACTTTTTCAGATAAATAAAGGCAAATATTGCAAACTACACAAAAGGCAGCCGCTAAAGCGTTTAAGTTTCAAAATAGAACAAACGAAACAGACTAAATTGTCAATTCCACTTAGAAACAAAATATTAATTCTAAAAATAAATCTTAGTTTGTTTTACAGAAGAACAGACAAAACTGACTAACTTTTGTCAGTATCAAATAAACTGAGAACTAAAAGGAAATTCTCAATCTCTCCTTGTTGTATAGCTGAGCTTTTCAAACAGTTTTAACAGTTACTTTAGTCTGACAAAAGCCGAATGACGAATTAGCGCTTCCAGTCAGAGACTGAGGCTACGTCCACACGTACACGGGTATTTTTGAAAACGGAGATTTTCCGTTTCCGTTTTAAAAAATAATCCCGTCCACACATAAAGGCAGAAATGAAGGAAAACGCTGCTATGAACATGCCAAAGCAGCAGGTGGCGCTAGATTCCTAACCGTGCAGAAATGTTGGCCAATCAGAAGTCTAGAAGCCTCGGTGGGAAAAAGTAAACAAAGCTGGGGCATAGAAGCAGAACCGAGTCGTATGTGTGGAGGGACAGTAACTGTGTGTATATGTAAGCATTTAAACACTGCAGAGAGTAGAATTAACAGTATTGTAGAAATTCATTTCACCGAAACAATAACGTGGCGCACAGTGTGACGCATGCACCAGTTTACTGTATTTCCAGACTTGCTTTCGGCACAATTTACAGTGCACGCTACTCTGTTTTTTGTCAGACTTGAAATAGCCGAAATACCTTCACACTACGGAGCTTCTATGGCTCTTCGGTTCGACAATCTCTCCGGCGTTGCAACCATCATCTGTTTTCTCTTCGGTCACGCTCGGTTGATTTTTCTAGTCAGCACACTCATTTCCTCCATTACCCGCTGGCTGCTTCCCAAACAAACACACATGCAGCTTGGCACTTGTGCTGTACGTTACAAGTCACGCGACTGACGCTGCGGCTGTGATTGGTTCGGCTCTGCGCTACTTAATTTGGATTGGCTGATCTTTTTTTTTTTTTTTTTTTTTTAAGAGGACAAGAGCGGCGAGGTCTATCGCGATAGCTTAATTTCTCTATCGAGTAAAAGTTATATCGCGATACATATCGTTATCGTTCTATCGCCCAGCTCTACACAGCACCGAATCACAACAACCGTCGCCTCAAGGAGCTTTATACTGTAAGGTCGACCCTACAATAACACATACAGAGAAAAACCCAACAATCATATGACCCCCTATGTGCAGCACTTTGGCGACAGTGGGAAGGAAAAACTCCCTTTTAACAGGAAGAAACCTCCAGCAGAACCAGGCTCAGGGAGGGGCGGGGCCATCTGCTGTGATTGGTTGGGGTGAGAGAAGGAAGACAGGATAAAGACATGCTGTGGAAGAGAGACAGAGGTTAATAACAGATATGATTCAATGCAGAGAGGTCTGTTAACACATAGTGAGTGAGAAAGGTGACTGGAAAGGAAACACCCAATGCATCATGGGAATCCCCGGCAGCCTACGTCTATTGCAGCATAACTAAGGGAGGATTCAGGGTCACCTGGTCCAGCCCTAACTATATGCTTTAGCAAAAAGGAAAGTTTGAATCTTAAAAGTAGAGATAGTGTCTCCTGAATCCAGACTGGAAGCTGGTCCCGAGTGAAATGCACGGCCGTGAGGTCACACTGCCTCCGGTCCCGTTACCTTGGCAACAGTTACAGTTTTTTACAGACGCTAGGACACATGTCTCAATACTTAGGTCACGTTTGCAAAAGTCCTCACACAGTGAGCACAACAGAAGTCTATGTGGGCTAAACTGAGGACCAGTTATCATTGTTTTGGCACAAAATGCATTCAATGACTACATCTCTCAAATTTCATGAATCATCTTCTCACTCAGACACAACAACTGCCAAAAATCTTTGTACGTACAGGACATTTTGCATGTGCTTACATACTGTTTTCAAAACTGTTAAACTTATGGCCAAAACAATAACACAATGCAAAACTTGAAAAGACAGCAACATGCAACAGCAATATTTTATTGAAACATATTTTAAATCTAAAAATGCAGTTTAACCAGCCACAGCTGATTCTCATTGTAGATGAACATCTGCACAGGTGTTACTCCTTCAATTTTTCAACTCCTTCAATTCTGGCAGCCAGAAGATTCTTTCCTAGGTGTATCGCCCTAGATGACATAAGATGTGATGTGGATGAGAACCTGTGGCCAAATGGAGAAGACCGAGTAGATTAGCATTACTACTGTATGTGTATCAGTGGATGGTGTGTATACAAATTCTTGTATTTTGGGATTACTTAGTGCAAAAAACTAAAAATACAGAAACAAATATTAACGAATTCTGCATGATGTCTGATTCATTCCAGTAACATATATTGAAATTATAAACAGAGATGTGTCCTTGTTTTACACAGGAAACACTGTGTAACATGTTGTTAGTGTTTTTAGGTCATTGTTTTGTGGGTGACAAAGTGTGTTTGTCGGCTGTCAACCTTTGCTAGTGTTCTGGAAGAATGAGTTTATTTGAGACCTGAATGAAGTGTTTTGGTAGTTGTAGTGCATTTTGAATGTGAAATGAACTGCTTTGCCAAGCTGACGGTCAGTTAGGAGGATTGTGTGAAGAGTTTTGCAAAAGTGACCTAAGTATTGAGAAATGTGTCCTAGCGTCTGTAAAAAAC
>NC_135172.1:44278122-44310420 GCF_041146795.1 Maylandia zebra | reverse complement strand
TGTAAATCTGACACAGCGAGCGTGAAAGCTTAAGTTTAATAAAAGGGCGTCTTCTCGCCAGGCTCCAGTGATCCTCACGTCAAAAACAGGAAGTCGAAAATATCCGATTACTGTAGAAAAACAAAACCAGCCCCCACCACCTCCGCCTGTGTCGCCATCCCTCCAGTCAGAGAGGCCACGCCTCACACAGGCGAGTTATGTACACACCCCGCACAGGGTGTGAGTCTGTGGGGCTGGCTCACTGCTGCCTCTGCTGGTCGTCAGAGGAACTGCAGGCCTTCATGTTTCAGCCCGTCGGGTTGGCGTGTGTATTCGTGTTTTATGAAACAAAAGATAGAAACAGGGTCTTCTCTCTGATTTGTGTGTGTGAGGGGTGTGTGTGTGTGTGTGTGTGTGTGTGTGTGTGTGTGTGTGTGTGTGTGTGTGAGGGGTGTGTGGTGTGCAGTTGGTGTAAATGGCATTTTCATGGCAAACAGCTGGACTGGTTTATTTAAATACGCCCTTGGTGGTGGGGGGGGGGGCTGACCTCAAAATGACTCCCTCAGTGGGCGGAGCTTCTACATGTTTTACAAGCAGGCGGTTGGGGAGTGTGTGTGTGTGTGTGTGTGTGGTGATTAATAGATCTGCTTTGTTTAAACACTGACTGTACAGAGCGGCCCGAGCCCCGCCCCTCCCTGCCCCTCCTCGCCGGGCGGTGGGGGTCAGGAGGCCGATCGTCCTTCGAGGCTACGCCCGAAGTTTTCATTATTTCAGAGAAATCCGGTTCTGGTCTCGTTGTTTTCCTCTGGCTTTAAATGTGTTGGAGGCAAGAAACAAAATGGCGGCCTAGTGCTGCAGAAGGATTGTGACCACGGCCTCGCACGCGGTCCCAGATGTAAGACTTTCAGTCGCCCCGGCAGGTCGGTTCTGGAGGTCTGAGGAGCAGGAAGGTGGATGGTGTTTCCTGTCTGAGACTTGGAAACGGCTCCTAGCAGGTTTTTGAGTGCGCCGGTTCCAGCGGCGACATCTTTGTGGTGATGGGGCTCGCGGTTCCTGTGGGAGCGTACGTCTTCTCTGCAGTTGACCTATGCAGAGTGACCATGTGACCTCTGTAAGAGGCCTACCACACCGTTGGACCATTAAACTCCTGGGTCCTCACTCTGTGCTGGGGGCGGGTTTTCAGCACGTCTTTGTCCCTCCTGTCTCTCCCGTCTCGCTCCTGATGGAGGATTTTTCCCTGCAGGACTCAGTAAGATCAGCTTTCATCACTGATCCTTTTCTCAAAGACACGCAGACCTGAATGTTCACTGACACTGGATGACGATCCATTATATAATCAGTTCACGAGAAGGTTAAGCATACTCCTCCTCACCTACACGTTCTTTGTTCTCAGCCTGGCAGGAAGGTGGGGAAGAGGGCGGAGTTATGTAGTCCCGGGCGTGTCCAACAGGTCGAAAGGATGTGATGTTTGCTACTGAAGGTGAAAAGGGTTTTAAATTTGTGCTTTTAACAGTTACATTGATGCTGCGATTATTATTTCATGTGCTGACTCGATGAAAAGTGGAGGACTGGCCCCGCCCACAGTGTTACCTGCTGCAGAAGATACCTGGATACCTGCATTTCCAGCATGTTTCAACATTTCTGAGAGGAGATCATTCGTTTTTTCTTTGGATGTTGACCAAAACCAGATTTACCAAAACGTCCAAATGAAACCGTGACGTCGGAGTGATCTGAGGCTGTCGGCCGAGCTGCGCTGTGCAGTGCGAGCGACGTTTATTTCCTGTTTCGTGTGTCCTGATGAGCTCGTGCAGCCTCGTGCTAACGGGCTGACTGACCTGGAAATATTCTCCCCCCACCGCGTACCTTTTTCGGTCCCCCAGAGGACAGCTGTGGCCTTTGTTTTTCTGAAAAGAACCCCACCCCCCCCCCACCCTCCTGTTGAAATGGTCCCTCCCCACCCGGGGCTCAGGGTGTAGGAGGACATAAATCAAGCAGGAAACCACAGAGCTTTTACTTGGGGGGGGGGGGCTACATAGGTCTTTAAGTTGAGGAAGACCAGAATGGGGGGGAATGACTAATTGGAGTAGCTGGGGAGGTCACAGGAGGTGCCGGGTCGGAGGTCACGCATACCAGGATGATGGCTTTAAGAGTGTATTTAGGAGACGTTGCCAGTGCTCGCCGACGGCTTCCCATTGGTTAATCTCCAGGAAGTGATCTGATTGATTTGTGCTGATCATGTTAAACCGTTTATTTGCACAGTAACAGGTCAGATGGACCCGACTTCTGTAACACGCCTGCATCGGGGCCTCGATGTTCACGTAAATGACGGTAAAATTTAAACCAGTGGACGAGTTTCCAGTGAAGCCAGTTTGAGCTGCTGGGTGTTTAAACTTGACCTGAAGCGATTTATCAGTAACGAGTTTATTGTTGTCGTTAAAAACAAACTCTGACTTCTTTTCTTTGACTTTCAGGTTCATCAACGCGAGGCGGCGGATCGTTCAGCCCATGATCGATCAGTCAAACAGAGCAGGTGAGGTCTCACAGGTGTATTAGCGGCTGTTTCGTTTCCATTAAATCAGAAACTCCTCCAGTATCCGTGCTTTTCCACCGTGTCTGCGTGAGCTTTCCAAACACCCGACTGGGACTGGAACGCCAGTGGAACTCGCTCCGCGTGTAAGGCGAGCTGAAAAAGCGGCGTCTCGCTTGGTTCCTCGGAGCGTTGGAGCGAGCAGAGAGGCTTAAACTCTGAATGGCTTCTAAACCCCGGCGGGGTTAGCTCCAGACAAAGACACTAATCGCTTTGACCGACCACTCCATTCAACGTTTGAAGCCGGGATTAAAACAAATAGGAGCCCCGGCTACAGTGGAGCTAAAGTCCTGTTAGCCTTTTGGCCCTTGAGCTTTCTTAGCATTAACCCCGCGGCTGACTTCCTCACAAAGGTTTGGAGACGCTGCTGAAAGACGGCGGTGAGAAACAGCTTCAGCGACCGAGGCCGATTCCACCACGAGGACCAAAACCTCTCCGTTTGTGTCCGACCGATGGCCCCCCCCACCGCGAGAACGTCACAGCTGCTTTAACAGATGTGACATTATTCGAACACGTAATGCAGTGATGTGATGTTACATTTCCTTTACGTTTCGCCTCTTTTCCTAATACAGCACGAGTGAAAACAGTCGTATGATATTTGGAAGCAGTGGTTTTCTATCGATTCGTGTTTTTACCCCACAGCAGAGTGAAGGAGGCTTTCATGTGAAGCCAGCTTTTATTAGAAGCAGGCGCTAACCTCCGATTCCACGTGTCCTCGCTGTAATTGGAGCGCGCTTAGCTGCGCACAGGATCGCTGCAGGATCTGCTTCTATTTTGCTCTGTTAGGAGATACAGCGTGACCCGCTGACGCAAACCCGACGCTTCCTGTAACCAGGGGCGCCACTCGTAAAGGGGGAGGCGCTAACGCAGCTGGCCTCAGATGGATGAACTGA
Source organism: Maylandia zebra (assembly GCF_041146795.1). Taxonomy (NCBI): domain Eukaryota; kingdom Metazoa; phylum Chordata; class Actinopteri; order Cichliformes; family Cichlidae; genus Maylandia; species Maylandia zebra. The sequence goes on along the minus strand of NC_135172.1, from coordinate 44,306,961 downwards.
GGGGAGGCAGTCAATCACATAAAGGAGGATTATTTTGGACTGTGGATCATGCAGAGTTACTCTGCACAGACTGTAGGTGTAAAAAAAAAAAGTGAACATTTTGAGACTAAAGAAGATGGGCGGGAAAAAGATCACGGATGGACCTGATTGGCGCTCAGGTTCTCATGTCGACAACTGTAATCGGCTTGATTTTTCCTGGTGTTTGCGTGTGGACCTGAACACGCCTTTGTGTGTGGGTGTAAAGTGGAGGCTGTGGCGGTGTCAGTGCAGGCCGGCCGACGGCCTCGGCGCCCTCCGCCATTAAAACGAGCTGTCGTCTCTGTCCGCAGTGAGCCAAGCGCCGCCGTACGGCCCAGATGGCCAGCCAATGGGAAGCTTCATGGTGGACGGTCAGACGCCCGTGGGAATCAGACCGCCTGGTAAACACACACAGCTTATGCTGCTGTGGGTTTGATTGTGTTACATTATTGCAGAATCTGCACATTGAAATCAAAGTTTAGATTTAACACAGAGAGGACGGCTTATTGTGAACTGAGCTTCATGCAAAGCTACAGTCACGCTGCAGAGATCAGTCGTGGCTGATTTCATAGTTTCAAAAGCTTTTATTTACAGAGGAGCTGAAGGAAGGGGGCAGTGCTTTCATCTGTGTGTGTGTGTGTGTGTGTGTGTGTGTGTGTGTGTGTGTGTGTGTGTGTGTGTGTGTGACAGGTCCGATGGGTGGTGTAGGGATGGGGATGGGCGTGGAGGGACAGTGGCACTACATGTAGCACCACCGCCTGCACCCTGCAGCCTGAGGAGGCGCCCGGCGTCGCAGGAAACCACCGTGAGTGACGCCACACAGAGCCAGCACTTCCTGCATTCTCTTCAAATTAAAGGCGTTCTAGTGTTTTCAGTGGACCCTTTGCTGCTTAAAGGGCTTTTAATTTGAAAGAGATCTTTAGACTTTCTTGTAATCTGGATGTTTGAAGTGAATCTGCTGCTATAAAGATGTGACAGAAACACCCACAGCCTCGGCGCTGGCGGCACTCAGCCGATGTCAGTATGTCGCTCGCTTTGGATTGATCCTGAACGGCTCCAACAGCCTGAGCTTCATCTCCTCTCAGCACCTCCTCACTAATTAAAGCCAGTTCCCTCTGATTAAAGGTCAATGAATCCTCTGAGAGCCGCTCCACGTTCAGTCTAATGAACTGATCGTTAGCGAGAGGCGCGCTCATCTCTTTATTTGATTACACAGAGTCCAATTACTCTGTAAGCAGTTTTTATTATTAAGCAGGAGGGAGGGAGGGGGAAGTCAACGAGATTTTCTTCTCTCAGCTTTTACTGACGATGCAGCTGTCAGTGAGACACACACACACGTGTGTATTTATATCCTTGTGGGGACATCTCACTGACATGCTTTTCCTGGCCCCTCACCATCACAAGTGAATGCCTGACCCTAAACATGACCTAACTGTAACTAAAACCACATTTTGAGTGGCCTTCAAACTCGTGGGGACCGCAAAGCTGTTTTTCCCCACAAGTATAGTAAACACACACACACACACACACACACACACACACACACACACACTGGTTCCTGAGGCTACGTCGGGCCTTCCTCCTGATCTTGACCCTCTGTGTTTCCTCTGCAGGACTCTGATCAGGTCTGCAGACCCCATAGCGTGGAGCGGGACCCCACGCCTCTTCACCTCCTGCCCATCAGCTCTCCGCCCTGTGGGCGTGGCCTGATGAGGAAACACCTGAGCTTGCCTCTGTTCTCGGCGGGCCTTCTCAGAGTGCTCCACGGACTAAAAAGAGAAACGTGAGGTAAGACAGTGATCGTGAAGGCAAAGATGAACACTGTCCACCGCGCGTTTCTGGATTTGATCACTTCCTGTGATGTAATCTCCCAGAACGGACAGATCTGCAGCTTGGCTTCCTCTCTGCGCTCGCTGATGGACTCCTGAAGCCGTTTGCTCTGCAGACAGACAGTTTTGGACCATAGACCCCCTGAGACCTCCCTCTCCGTAAATAAAACTGATTCTGTGGATTTCTGAGTCTGATTTTTGACTCCTGCTGCGTTCGGTGCCTCACTGAAATAAAATGTCAGCGCTTCAGTTTATTGTCCAGCTCAGCTGTGACACGTTTCTATCCAAGAGGAAAAAATAACAAATATTCACTTTGGGAAAAAACTGAAGTAAAAAAATGAATAAATTGAGAATGAGACTTCTTTTAAGGTGGAATGAAAACGTATTTTGAACTGCAGGTGACATTCAGCTCCCGTGGATCAGGTAAACAAAGATGTTTAACTGCACATGTAATCCTGAAATATGATCATGTGATTCCTGCAGCCTCATCATGCAGCTGTTTGTCTGCATGATGAAGGAGACTTGTTTCAAAACGTGAGTGTGTAAAAGGCCGCCTGTTAACAACAACAACAACAACATTGAACGTACATTTCAACAGTTGATGGTCAAAAACAGGAGCTGTCATTTATTCCTGTGTTACTGAATCGCTCGGGTGTCGCGAGGAGTTTTTATCGGCAGGAAAACAGATTAAAGTCCAAAATTTCTGCCTTCCTCCGACGCCTCAGTGAGCCTTATGTTTCACACCCCTACCATAACACACAGTCCCACAGTGTGCTCTGCGACCCCCTGGTGGGCTGTGATGGTACTGCAGGTGATCCCCATCACTTATTCACAATAAATGAATTTAAATTGAACAAGTTAAAATTCTTAATTTTCCTAAATTTAAGTGGAAAGAAATAGAATTTCAAATTTATGCTTTTGTGACGTTTGTTCATGTCGTAGCATAAACACATCAGCTGCTCCACGCTTAGCCTGAATCACACAGACTCACTGGGATTGGCTCCAGAAACTCAAATATTTTTGTCTTTATTGATATTTTAACAGGAACTAGTGACACAAAGGCTCCGGGTTTAAAACCGACTGACTTCCTGCTGTTCTTCATCTCTGCCCTGTTTGGTTTTTAATGCTGAACTCGTTCATTAATGATCCGAATGCATCACAGCGAGACGTCCACAACAAGCTCCAATCAGCCCGATTTATGACTTCATTCAAGTTTCATTCACTATAAGTTGTGTTTCGGGCGAGCATCACACGGTTTCTGTCTTTAAACTGGTCTCAGATCAGCGTTCAGTGTCCCGGCCCTACTGCGTCGTTTTGGCTCCACGTTTCTCTTTAATCTCGATTTTTTTAAAGTGAAAAGGCTCCAGAAATGAAAATTCATCGTGTTTACAGCTCATCCTGATATTTGAAAGATTAGCTGTGCCGGTGGGCCCCGCCCTTCACCCTATGGGGATAGGCTCCACCCCTCTGTGACCTTGTAGAACTGCTTCTGACCTCGATTAAACGTGAAGTTTGTGCTGTTTGGTTTCTGTGCACAGAGCTCGGGTTGATCTGTTGGTGTCCCGGAGGCGGAGCTTTTCCTTGGCTGCAGTCACAGTGTGAAGCTCCGAGTCTTCGTGTCTTGTTTGCGGGTGTCGCTCAGCTCAAGTCACTCCATTCGAATCGACGCTCCGGGAGGTTCAGTGGCGACGCCTTCAGCAGGCCTGATGGGAAAGATCGGCCCGTCTGCCATGGAGAGATTTGTCCCCCTCGTGGATCTGCTGCCCCACTCGGGGAGTTTTCTACATGTGCCTCATTTCAAAGGCGGCTGACACAAAAACAAAATCATTAATCTGCTTTGGATCCTCTGCGGAGCTTTGACTTCAGATGAGTTGTGACTGACAGGCTCCATGGCACGCCCATGTTTGACTGCCATCTTAGGGGATTGTGGAAACTGCCTTCATCTCTGCTTTTAAAGAGAAATGAGTGATTAGTTGGCAGCTGTCGAGCGTCCGTCTGAGGATCCAGACTCGCTGTCAGATGCACAAAGAAGAGCCGGGACGCGACGAGCTGACGGCTGCTGGGAGCGTAGCTGGGAACAACGGCGAGAGGTTTATTGTTTATCGGTGACATTTCCCACAGACGAAGCAGACAGTGAATGCATCATGTCAGATGTGTGACAGACAATGTTCAGAAAGTTCAGAGTTCACGTTCGTGGTGACGGCCAAAGTCAGCAGGGAGGTGACTGCGCTAGCTCCACCCGAGCTGGACCTCTGGGCCGTGTTTGTGCTGTTGGAGCCTTTTAATGACATCATGTGACCAATCATATAGCTGCCGTGAGGTCACTGTACTAACAGACCGTCCAAGAAAGCAGAGCTCCGGGATTGGTGTAGACTTAGATAGTAGGATTCTGATTGGATGTTACTGATTGGCCGGTATCTGTGTCTGTGGATGATAACAGAGCTTCCTGGCATTAACTGTGCCAACCTTTGGTCCAAATATGGTCACCAAAGACTGATGTCACAGCTACCACCATCATTTACATACAGTCTATAGTTCTGGTATGTGTGAGCACACAAACATAAATACGTCCTGTGCTCAGATGGGAACGAACCGGAGCACTAACAAGGTTCCTCCAAACACAGTCGCCTCGGGCTTCAGTCCGAGGAGACGTGAATCTTCCTCCCTCAGCAGCCTCCCCCACACTAAAACCCTCCCCCCTCCTTCCAGCCTCCTCTGAGCGAGCCGACCTCACAGTTGGATAATTTATTGCCTTTAATTAAGCGGCTGCTTCAGGAGGGATGAAATGCGTTCCTCTGTGTTTGGGGCAAAAGGGGGAAGGTATTCAGTGTCTCGCAGAGGAACCAGAAACTCATGGATCCTGGTTACTGTGGGGAGGAAGTGGGGAGGGAGGGGTCAGTTTACCCCGACTGGACAGGAAGTCGCTTATTAGAGACAACCGACCGTTCACCTGAGAGCGCGCTCAGAGTTAGAGCACACATCCTGCAGTCTGTGAGGTCAAAGGTCATTGACACAGCTGAAAATACTCATAAAAAGTAACTAAAAATTCTGCTGATTAACTCATAAAATAAAAGTATCCATTTTAAACAAAGTCTGCTGTCAGGCCCACCTGATGGGTGTGGAGGCGGAGCCACTAAATCGTACGCACCGTACCTTTAAATCCTTAAAAAGAAAGTAGTCCCGGGACGGCACATACGCTAAAACGCAGAACAAAAAGTGTTTTTTCCCCGAGCAGAGAAGCGCTCAGATCCACCTGTGCTGAGGTTCTGCTCTGTGGTCCGTTACAGTCAGAGACGAGCAGGAAGCAGGTGAGGGTTTAGGGGCGGGGCTACGCGGTGATGGATAAGTCATTATGTATGGGTGTGGCGGATCCACCTGCTCTTCGAGTCAGCCGGAGGTCGCTCGGACTCGGGTGATGTCATCTTTTCAGACCGCCCCGACGCAGCTGGATGACATCAGCGACCACAGTCGAGCTCGAGTTTTCACCTTTAATACCGAGATGTTCACGCTGAGGGAAAGCCGCCATCTTTGATGAACCTCTGGGTTTATTTCCAGGCTTTATTCCCCCCTCACGTCTCCTTCTTGAGCCTGCTGGAACTTTATGGGCCAACTTTAAACTTTTTAGCTTAACTGGAGCGAAACAGGACGTTTCCCAAAGCGCTTCATTAAACTGTCGTTTTCCAAAACAAGAATCACGTTGTTTCTCAGAGTGACTGGAGGGAAGCAGAAGGAGAGGACGCGACGCTCTTCACCGTCAGACCCACAGTCCTCTGCTTCTCACTGTTCGGGCAGAACAGGAAGACGTTTGGACCGACAGCATAGCGACGGCGCCTTCTCCAGCTTCTTGTATTTCAGTCTTCGATGGAGGTAACAAAAGTTCGACTGAACCCTTCAATGACCGTGTCTGTTCCACGAGTCCCACGGCTCGATTTCCATTCATGTTTCCAGGTCCCTGTGACCTGACGTAGCTCCTCCGGTCTGAGGGCGCAGCTGGAGGATGTGGTGGCGTCAGGTTTTCATGTCCTGACTCAGGTCAGCCAGTTACAGCCGAGGCAGAACGAGCTCAGGGCTTCCCACAGGTCCGTCCAACATTCCCTGTTTCTGGAGCAGCGCCGGATGTTCGGCATGAAGACTTTGGCTCAAAGGAGGCCTCGAGACAGGGTCAGTCGGCGAGGAAAGAAGCCTCGTTGCTTGGTTTCGTGTTCTGTTGGCGCTCGCAGAACTGGAAGCACACGCTCAGGCTCTGCTCTCGGGGAGTCTCGGCCCCTGAGAGCAGAGCCCAGCCAGCTCTCACAGACCTAGAGTCCAGGACTCTGCACTGCGTCATGGTCTCGTGGCTTAGAGCAGCCTTTTACTCCACGAAGGGTGTGCTCGTTGCTCAGGTGGTCCCTGTTATCAACCACCAGGAGCACCTGTCCTCTGACCACCAGGTATGATGGATGTGTTTACTGTGGAACAATGAGCAGCACACACAAATGTCAAAATGAAACAGGAAACATAAAGATGCAGAAACGGGAGACGTAACTAAGGAACAGAGGACACGACGGCCTGGAGAGACATGGAACGAAACAGGAAGGGGACACGAGACCTCGACAAGACAACACGGAGACAGAAACATGACGAAAACCCCACAAACATCATCCCTGTCACAGCATCTTACAAACACTGGGAACGATTTACCTGCTGAGGGCTCAGGTGACTGCGTCTGGTATGAACATCTGTCTCAGCATCTGCATGCAGAAAAGAGGAACCGGAGCGTCTCCTACAGAGCACACCGAAACCCACAGAACCCGACCTCTGACCTCTGCCGGGTCAGCTCACAGCAGAGCAGCGGTTCGTCGTGTCTGCGGCGCTGGTCCGGTTCTGTTGGGTTTTACATGAATCGCGCCCGCTGAGCTGCATCTGTCTGCGGTCGCTTTGATATTTTGATGTCAGTTTTCAAAGGAAAGCATGAAGAAATCTTTTTCTTATTGTTGGGAAGAACACAAAGTTCCACGCTGCCCCCGGGAATGTCTAAAATCTCGTCTTCTGTTTGCGTGGACACATCAGACAGGAAATGCCAAATCCATACTCATAAATCCACACCCTGAACTCTGAGGGTACAGGCGACGGCCGGCAGGCCCAGCAGCAGGTCTGCGCCTGCAGCTGAGAGCTGCTGGTCGTGTTAAAGAAGCACCAGGTTCTCTGAGCGTCGGCCTGCCGACCTTCAGCTCGCAGACCTGTGAGCTTTGGATCAGTCTGTCCAAAGATTATCACTGAATCATCAGTTATTAATAACCTCTGGCTCTCTTCTGGAAACGTCCTGCACTCTTCTGCTGACCGAGCTGAGACGTTTATTCTGGTCTCTGAACCGTTAGAATGAACAGCTCGGCTCTTTGCATCAAAGCCTCGAACGCGTTTGATCCAAAACGAGCACGAGTCCGTTTTTTTAACATGAGAGAGTTTTATGGTCTGCAGATCTCCCACAAAGTTTTAGAGCAAACTCGCAGCTCCTTTTTCTCTGAGGTCTTCATCAGGATCGAGCTCACTGTGACCCTGCAGAACATTTCCGCACAGCTGCACGCCGCCTCAGGTCGGCGCTGACACTGCAGGCCTGGGCCGGGGGGCGTCGGTCCAAGCAGACAGTGATCGATGGCTGAGATTAAAGAGCGGCATATCTGGCACTGCCCTCTGAAAGCCCCGCCAGCGGCCCGGCTCACGTTTCAAAGCGCCGGCTCAGGCCAGAGAGCCTTTGAGGCCGCGCTGATGGTAAAAGCAGGTAGAGCGCTGCTTCCTGCCGGCCTCAGCTCATTGAAACGCTGTGTTTTCTTCGCAGCAGCAGGGTTTTCTAATCACACACATGAAATATGGCGCATATGTGAGTGTGGCTGCGGGCCAGGCGGCGGGCAAGCCACCGCTCAGGTTTCACCTCCGTCCACAGCTGCCGAGCTGGAAACAGCCTCAGACTCAGTGTGCTCTTTTTACACGCTTCACCCAAAATAATCCCTGACGGAGACATTTTAGCTTTGAAGGTGACCTCTTGGACTGCAGCTTTGCACGAGTCACCGTTCAGAAGTAATCCTCGTTAGTGTGATTAACTTCCTCATGCTGAGCATGTGTCCCAGCAGACGGAGCAGCAGCAGCTCAGTGTTCCTGTAAAATGAACTTTGTGTGGCGGAGGCCTAGCGCTCACCTTAAGCTCCAGCACTGCGCCGGCTCGTCTCGGTCCGGCTGGGGTTCCACTTTTCTGGATATGCTTGGTGTTTCCTGTGTTTCATGTCTCCTGCTGTGATCACAAACCTGACACTCATAACTTCACTCATAACAGTTATTACTAAAGTCGTACCATTCACAGTCTCTGAGCTACGTTTGGCCATTACACGAGCTGAACTTTTCTCCACCAGAGGGCGACGTTTTACACGCTGCTGAGTTGAAATTTTTTCATGTTTCTGTCGTCCCCTCGTTTCCTCAGCAGCACTTTCCTCTTCTCATCCTAAATTAGAGCGTCTCCTTAACTTTGAGCTGTCTGCTTGAATGAGGCTCACAGAGACTGGTTGCACCATCTTGTGGTAAAAAGTGGTACTGCATGAAAGTACAGCCCAGCCCTGTTCACCCTGTGATTTGGCTGATATCGCTCCAACATGTTTGTTCACAGTCTGCTGAGGCTTTAATTTTGGACTCTTTGAAACTGTGATTAAGCTCAGGATTTAAAATGTTTATCTTTATATTGACCTTAATTCATTTAATTACTTTTTAAAATGAAATCCCATTTACAGTAGCGGTTTTTGATACGGGCGACATCGTGGTGGGGGCGGCAAAAAGAAGTTGCTCGTACTCATGCTGCCCCGACATCAGCCAGCGCATTTTGGGGATGTCACAGGCACCGATCGGTTTTCTGTCGCCCCTTTGCTGGGAGTAAGGGCGCCCTCCGTTTGCGAGCTGCGCCTGCTGCTGGCGGCACAGGGAGGAGAGGGCGGGGCGGCGGGGAGTCTCTGGCTGGAGCAGCATCTAATAACCAACTCACAAAATAAAACAACATAAAAACAAACCAACAAACACGAAAACACCAGACATCATGATACAGAGCCCTCGGTGCGCCTGCGCGCTGCTGAAGTCAAAGTAAACTTTATTGTCATCTCCGCTACAGACAGTCCAGCATATAGAGAGACGAGACGACGAGGCTGCAGTTACAGCAGTGCAAGTAAACAAATAATCAGTGTTGGGACTAACGCGTTATTAAGTAACGCGTTACAGTAACTACGTTATTATTGTGGTAACGAGCACGGTAACTAGTTATTATGCCAAAATCAGGAACGCGTTAGTCGTTACTGGGATTTAGATAGGCTCGTTACTCGTTACTTCGTGTGGTGGCATCGCAGAGCTTCCACAGATTCAGTAACATTAGCAAGTGGTGGAGGCCAGCAGGTGGATGAAGGAAAGGGGAGGCAGGAGGAGGAGAGACCCGAGGCGGCCGCCGGTCCAAGTGTGAACTGAACTTCAGGTAAGAAGTTCTGACCTGCAGTCTCTCTGGGTCAGATATGAACCAAGTTTAGGCGGAGTTTATTTTCGTTATTCTGACTTTTTCCGTACTGCGTGCTAGCTAGCATGACGGAGTTTCTATACAGCTGGGTGGTGCTATGAAGTTACTGATGTTTAACTTTATTTTGTTCATAAATTATTAGAGTTGCCAACCGTCCCGTCTGGTATTCAGAGAAAATATTACGCGTTTCTTATTGAAGTGAAAAGGAACAGTTTGTCCCGTAATTCAGCTACAATGGAAAAGACACAAAGCTGCAGTTATTCTGTGTCTTTGCTGCACAGCTGCCTCTTCTTCTCTCATTCTCTCCCCCTCTCTCTCCTGTTTCTACTTCAATCATGAAACTGATCAATGATCAGCTGATCGGCTCTCTTGTTTGTTTATCGCTCACTTTGCGCCAGAAAGAGGAAACCAGTGAATGTCGCGCTAAACAACAGCAGCACGTTTGATCAGCTGTTGTTAGAATTTATTTAATATTAATTTCTAGTATCAGCTGATGTTTGCTGGAGCCACAGCTGTAAAGCTGCTGGTCATGATGTCGGTTTGGATATGTGGTGAGAGGGAAACATGAAGATGAAACCAGGAGATGTCCTTACTGGATCATCAGAGCTGAACAGGTGATGGAGAAACAGGTTTACCTTTTAGGTGACATGGATGAGTTGAAGTTATGAACTGTTTCTGAGAGACAAATAACACCAGGATCCTTTTCTAAGCAGCTGACAGCTGGTAACTGTGCAGGGGCGGGTCTAGCAAAGTGTTGCCAGGGGGGCATGTAGGGCATTAACAGGGAAAGGGGGGCACAAAGAAATACTTTTCTTTCTTATTCTCATTTAAAATGTCTCGCTTTTAATAAATAATTATCTGAATCTTACAACAAACGATTGATAGATTGATGCATATATACCATCAGAACAGTGAACATCACTGTCACAACAGTGTTTATTTTCATTCAAAGGCTTTATGATTTTTCCTATAATGGTGGGCCGGTCTCTAGTCAAAATGCCCGGGACGATTTTCTGTCCCAGTCCAGCCCTGTATGCAGCTCATCTGCAGCCTGGTGTTACCTACATCTTCCTACTCAGAAGGCAGAATTTCTGAGTTCTGAGTACAATCAAAGCACCACGACTGCAGTTTTTGTGTTGGATGTAAAAGGCGCACATGAGGCTGTGACGTAGGCTAGAATCATGGCAGCAGTCAATGACGGTCCAGGCGTGGGATTTCTCTCGTGGAAATGTGCACATTATCTTTTCCTTTCTGTTGGTAGGTGGCACAGTGCACTGTGGCAAGTAAGCAAGCTAGAAGACTGGCAAAGTTATGGAAGCAACACATTAACAAGAGAATTCTGAGTAAAACCAAACTTACTTTCCCTAGTAACTAGTTACTAGGGAAAGTAACAAGTAACTTGAAGTAACTGAGTTACTTTTGAGAGAAGTAACTAGTAATGTAACTAAGTTACTATTTTAAAGTAACTTACCCAACACTGCAAATAATAAATATAAGAAGGACTCGGGGTAAAGGATCAATAACAATTTAAAATTTACAGTTTGATGATTTAAAGTCTCACACAACCCGTCGAAAGGGGCGGGGCCAGCTGCTTCCAAATAGAGCACATTTCATTCATAATGTTGTAAATCCAAGCCCATCATGTATTCATGATTTGAATCCTGGGTTGTGTGAAATCCCAGAAATACACCTTAGACAAAGTGAATCTGTGAACTGTGTGTTAGGTTATGTTGTGCTGATCCTCGGGTTGGGGGACTTGTGTTCATACTGGAGGGCAAAATGAAAACCAAGATGGACAAAAACAGTTCAAAGCCATCAGGAGGAGAAACGAGCGAAAGAATCAGGTAAGCAGATGTGTGATTGGATAAATAATCAAGAATATTCCAGAGTAGAAAAGAGTGTGTAAAAGGCTGTAACTACTGCAGGGTTTACAGTGTGTTAGATGGAGGAGTTGGACATTATTGTTGGGAAGAACACAAAGTTCCACGCTGCCTGTGGTGTCATTCAGTGGTGCATCATGGGTAATCTCAGTCTCTCACTGCGCGTGCTCCTGTGACTAGCCAGCATGTCATGGAGTGGATGGGAGGTGTTATCCATGATTGTCCTTATCTTGGACAACATCTGCCTCTCAGACACCACCCTAACCATCCAGCTCCATCCCCACAACATTACTGGCCTTATGGATCAGTTTATTTAGTCTGTTGACGTCTGTGACTCTCAACCTGCTGCCCCAGCATGCAACAGCATAGAGGATCGCACTGACCACAACAGAGATACAACAAGATAACATTAATTAGTAGTGATAGTGAAAACTTCTGTTTACGTTTGTTAGTCACTTGATGATTTATGATGGCTGTTTGTTGCATACACAAACAGAAGCAGACCCCGAGGGTGGAGGTGGAGGATCCATCAGTGCTGCTGGAACAAACCTCCATCCTCCTCTGCTGTGACTCACAGCTGCTCCGTGTGTTGGTGGGTTTTATGCAGAGTCTGAATTCAGATTCATCACAGAGAGCAGCACAGCAGGGGGTGATGCACTAATTCTTCCTCTGGGGGATCCGAGGAGGAGGAGGAGCGCTGCAGCTGCAGACAAAAACACACACGAGTCTATCTGACTCTGATTTAATGAAGATGTACGGCTCCTGTGCCTGTCTGAGAAGAGCCCTCTGCACCTGAAGGGCTGGTGGTGTCGGAGTAATAAAGGCTGTGAAACGTGCAGTGATGTGGTGGTTCTTCTCACCTCTGCTGCTTTAGAGCTGATTCAGAAACATGAGTGTCACTTTATCTCTCATTTCCAGACCTCTGATTCCAGAGCTGCTCGAGCCAGGAATGAAGAAAAAACTAACTGCAGGGTCAAATTTCAACGTGTTATTATATCATATAACCGCAACATAAGAGATAAATCTACAAGAGTCTAAAGTCACTCTTTCATGTTTTAACTTTAATAATGAATAAAATGTAGCATTAATTCAAATATACGTATAACTCTGCCACTCAAATTAAAATCTGAATACTTAACAAAGTTTTAAAATACTACTTAAGCCTATCTATGTAAAAATGTAAAAAAAAAATTAAAACAAACAAAACAAACATAAAATAAAAGTAAACACTGCAATGTTCAGTTTCCGCATAGCACTGTTGCTCTTGAACGCACCACCGCAGGGAACTCTGGGAAGGAGAAAAGATGGCGGGACGTTCAAAACCTCGGCGGGGCGTCCGAATTTACAGCCTGAAAAAGTGACGCTCAAAGAGCCATCCGGCGACACGAACCGTGGCTGCCCCGGCTCTCACCCGGAGCTCGGGCGCTGACCATGAGTGGAAGCCGGCTTAAACTCGGCCCTTTGGCCGCTGTGATGGGCACCCCGCTGGAGGAGCAACAGGCGGCTAAACTGAGAGCAAACCGCCTGAGCAGGAGCTCCAGACAGAGGCTGGGATCTGAGCAGGATTCCCCGAGGAGCCAGCGGGCAGGTGAGCAGCACCTTTCTGTGCCTTTAGTGTCGGTTTACCTCCTCGAAGCCGTTTTCTGTGACCGAACAACCGCTCTCCTGTTTGGACAGCGCGACACGCCAAACTACATGTAAATATCTGCAGATTTAAGGTTTTCTGAAACATTTCACTAAAAATCGTTTTCTGATTCGTGACAAAACGTGTGTACAGCCCGGAGAGCTCACACTCTGCAGTTCGGCTAGGAACAAGTTCCTCAGCCTGCAGCAGTGTGGCTAAAAACCAAACTAATATAGTTGTTTGTTGAACTAACCTCTGCCTAAACATTTGCGTTATTGTATCTAAAACCACATTAAAAGCTTTGTCTGCAGGTTCACACAGTGAAACTCCACCATCACACTAACAGAGCGCTAACGGTGTCAGTATCCATCACTGCCCCTTGGACCAGATTAACAGACGCTACTTTAAACTTCAAATGTGAGACGTTTACAAAGCTGACAGAAATGATTTTCATCCTTTGGTCCAGAGTTTAAGACCCCCACCAGAATCCCCAGGTTCAGACATACAGGAAGTGTCTGCGGCGAGTCTCCGCACAACGAGTCCGACTTTCAGCAGGACATCATCTGGGACGCCACCTCCCCTTCGCCAAACAGACGCGGTAACGCGGAGTCAAATTTGCTGCTCTTGTCTGTGTTTAATGCGCTTTGTTCCACGCTGGACACCTGAACTGTGATTCTCTCGTTGTCCGCAGGTAAAAGAGGAAAAACGCGCCCAGCCGGAGCCGTGAGCATCTCGGAGATCGTCAACAGGATTGCTCCAAAGGTCAGAAACCCCCAAAACAAACACACCAGCCACGGGTCGCAGCAAAAAGCATCTTGCTGTTAAAGCTAACGATCGACTGTACTGACTTTGCAGCACGGCAGACCTGAAGACACGGACCCGACGTTACAGCAGTGGATCGGAGACAGCGCCACCATCCCCTGCACGCCAGACGTTCAGCTGCCCAAACCCAAGAAGAAGTCCCCGAGGTGGGTTCAGCTCAGGAGACTGGCGGGAACGAGCCTCAGACGGCACGCTCCACCCCGCCGATGTAGACTCGGTGTGCCAAAAGAGGAATTACATCTGTTTTTATTCTTTACTGAAAGTAGAAAATCAAAGAGAGACACGAGACAAACTGAAAGAGAAACTTAATGAGAAAAAATAAAAATAAGTTAATTTAAGGTTTGTAATAATACAAAAAAGACAGCACAGCCCCTCTGCAGGCTTCCTTAAGTTGGCCAATCAAAAGAAGGGTTTGGGAAGGGCCTTAAAGAGACAGGAGCTAAAAGAGCCGGTTTCAGACAAAGGAGGATTATTTTGAACGGTGGTTCATGCAAAGCTTCTCCAGATAAAAACACAAAGAAGGAAGTTTTAAAATGATTTGGCTGCAGGTAGAAGGTGTGACTGTGAACTGGATCATAACACAGAACCAATCAGGAAACGGCGCTTTGCTCACGGCCCGAGACCAGTGCACACGGCCGCTACAGACGGAGCCATGTTCACATCAGATCAGATTATTGATCTTTAAGCTCACAAATGCTACGACAGGCTTAGTGTTATTTACAGAGGTCCTCGATAACAGCGGCGGTTCAGCTGCACAGGTGTGAGGAGCTCTGACGTTGGCCTGACGGGAACACATCGTCAGCAGGTCTCGGTCCATCACAGCACATTTACTGCATGTGAGTCTGGTTCCGACTCTCGGTGAGCTTACGTTTCGTTCTGTTGCAGACCGAACGCCGTCGACGACCTGCTGAAGCTCGCCAAGCAGTTTGACTTCAACATGTTTCGTCAGGATGAGGAGGAGGCGGAGGACGTGCACCAGCAGAGCCTGGAGCTCCTGTCCGAGGACATCCTGGATTTCGAGAACGGCGTTGAGATTGAAGTTTCTCCCTCACTCCCTGGAAGCCGTCTGCCTGCTGCGAGCGTTGTGGCGGGGACGGGCGTGCAGCTTCTTCCAGATCAACACGTGGACGACGATCTGGATTTCCTCTTCGATGGGCCGACTCAGTACGTGAGCGGGAACCTGAGCCAGGCCTCAGCTCAGTCACAGGTCAAACCTCCCAGAGAGGCTTCTGGGAAACCGTCCGTCTCGTCACGCGGCCCCACTTCAGCCGTTTCCACGCTGCACGGCAGCGGCACGTCAGCCCGCAACGACTTCCAGGATGACTGGGGAGACGACGACCTGCTAAATGACTCTTTGGTGTTAGAGATGACGCAAAATCCTCTGAAGTTCGCTTCTCCGAAGCTCTGCTCGACCCAGAAACCTGCTGGCCAGGCGAGATATCAGAGGGAAGCTGATACCGCCGTCAGGCTCGGCCAGTCTGCCGCACCCAAAGTGGAAAAGGAAAACGTCAGGCCGAGAGCGACGTTCCTCCTGGAGCCTAATCCTGCTTTCTCTGTAGACAGGATCCAGAACGCACGCCGGGAGGTGGGCTACAGCTCGAATCCCGCCGGTAGAGACGCTGTGCAGGGCGGGGCTTCGTCTCGGCATGCCCGGCAGACCTGTTGGTCCAACTCGGTGAAGCTGGATCTGCAGAAACCGCCGTCTGACCAAAAAAGGACTTCTGCCGGGACCTGCCGGGCTGCAGCATCACAGACTACAAACGCTCCAAACTTCCCACAGAAAGCTGGAGTTTCCTTCCACAGCGCGCCGCCCGCCGACGGCGACTTCCTGGATGACGACCTGGACGCTTTCTTCCTGTCAGAGCCGGTCTGGGACGACCTGGCGGACGATGAGCTGCTGTGTGAAATGTGTGAGGACCTGGAGAGCCAGATCCAGGGCGTGGCTGAAAAACGGGCTCCTCTGATTGGTCAGATTCCCAACCACAGCGCAGCTCTGTGGCCGACTGGCAGAACCGGACGGGACGACAGGATCCTGCAGCCAGAAGCTCCTCCCCCCACAGGTACGGGCAAAGCAGCCGGCAGCTCATTGGCCGGTGGTTCTGCCTCCAGCGTCGCCGTAAAGGTGAACGAGACTCTGAGGTTCACGGGAAAAAAAATGGTGTCAGGATCCACGGTCGAGTCGGCCTGTCTGCAGGAGAGCAGGCGGGTGCAGTGGACCGCCGCGCTGCAGAGAGCGCCGCAGCAACACGCCATCAAAGACCAATTCGCCTTCAAGAGGCCGACCGACCCGGTGTCCACGGCGACCGACGACGGTAAGAGCACTATCGGTCGTGGTGAAGTGAGCTGCGTGTTTGTACGTGTGAAGCGGTTCCGTGGCTTCGGTGCTGTTTGCGTAACTCTGACCGATTTCTCGCTTTCTGCAGTTCGGGGGAAATGTTCGCCCGCGGAGATCGAGCGGAAGAAGCAGCAGGCGATGGAGAGGAGACGGCAGCGACTGCAGGCCGCTCAGAACCTCCGAGATGTGACGTGACCGACCCGCGGGGATGAAAGCTGGCGGACACGTGGGCAGCAGCTGCTGCTCTGATTGGTCCGCCGAGGGTGACTGATGGTCTCTGTGTTGGTGTGTAGCTGACGTCACTGCGTGTGTTTCTAATTGTTTCTGTATTTTTGGTTCACAGTAAAATATCTGACGAACTTTGGCGTCCGATGTAAAACTAAAGGTTTCAAAAGGATGTAGCTTATCTGCACGCCAGTGCGCGAGGCTCGCGCCGCATCACAGCGCCGCCGGGCTTCTCGCGCTCGCCGTGTTTTTAGCTGCGCAGGAAAACATCGTGTGGACAATCGTTATCACAGACCCAGAGAGGACTGAAACCATCCGGCTCATTTCTACCTGCTGAACTCTAAGTCGGACTCACACCTGAGCAGGTGATGCTCAGGTGGAGGCCCGAGGCTCAGCTTCCTCCTCCACCTCTGAATGCTAACAGACGGATGAACAGCCAGCAGCTATGAAACAGCAGGAAGTGACACGCGAGGGGAGGTAATCCCCACAGACTGTCTGGGGAAGCCGACCGGAGAGTCTTCAAACGCCGGGAGTTTAGTTCCCTCGACTTCAGCTTTTAACATTTGTTCACATTTTATTGAAACATTTTCCTTCGCAGACGGACCGACGTGTGCGCTGCAGGTTTGACCTGCAGATTAAACTGGGGTCCATTTTTAACGTTCCTGTTTCTGTGTGAGCTCTGCTCTGTTCAGATCTGAATCTGTATAAAATAATAAAAATAACAAAATAAACTGAAATGACTAAAGCTGTTGTTCTTTTAACCCTTGTATGGTGTTCGGGTCTGTGAGACCCGTTTTCAGTTTTTCTCAAAAGAAAAATTAAACAATTAATTATTTTTTCAACCTGAAATTCATTGGCTTTGGCTTATTTTCTGTGAAGAACATAAATCCGAACTAATTTTCAATGACCTCATACTGTACCTCCCCCCACGCATTTACATTACATACAAGGTGTTCGGGTCCACTGGACCCAGGTCTAATAAAGGTGTTGAAAGTGCAGGTCCTGTGTTCCCACACTTTGTCTTCCTCCTTTCTGGTGCTGCTGATAGTGTTTTCTTCCCCTCCTGCTCCGCACAAAGTTGCAACATTGTTGTCTGCTCTTACATCTCACACATTTTACCCTCTTTCTTGAGGTATCCAAATTTTATTTTCTCATACCCTGTCCCACCTGCAAATTAGGGGCATAATACTATAAATAAGACTTTGCCAGTGTGGTTCTTTATCACAACTGATCAAGATGGCAAAAGATTATCTTATGCGAGGGCCATCCAATTGATTTTGGAAGAGAGAGGAGCTTCGGATGATGATGTTGACAAAGAGGTTTCAGAATATTTCACATTTCTGAAAATTCAGAGTCTGACAGTGACTTTGAAGAAGAGCATGAGGTTGAGCACCATTTAGTAACAAAACGAAGACGAGTACCCCATCTGCAGCCAGCTCCAGGACCAGAACAAGCCCACCAGACAGCAAGTGAAGAAATATGGATGTCAATAACTGGTGACATTGAATGGTCTTCTTGCCCAAGAAATGAGCCACCCTGCAGAGCTGCTACTGTGATAAGCCAGGGCCAACACAGCTGACAGTTACTCATGTGCAGGACATCAAGTCTTCATTTGAGCTTTTCATCCCAGATTCCATCCAGAAAATTATTCTGGATTGCAGTAATCTAGAAGGAAGGTGTGTTTTTGGAGAGAGGTGGAAGGAGATGGACCAAATTCATCTAAGAACCCCAAAGGCCAACTTTGGGGTTCTTATCCTTGCAGGAGTTTTCAGGTCCAAAGGGGAATCCACAGAATCCCTGTGGGATGCAGAAACCGGCACGAACCTTTCCGTGCATCAGTGTCTCTGGAAAACTTCCACAAAATTTCCAGGATTATCCGATTTGATAACCGAGACAACAGACCAGCTCGACGGCAGAGAGACAAGCTAGCTGCCATCAGGACAGTGTGGGATAAGTATGTGCACCGCCTCCCCCTGTTTTACATCCCTGGGCCTAATGTCACCATTGATGAGCAGCTGATCCCATTTAGTTGTGAAACATATTGCTTCACGTGTAAATGTGTTGTGTCTTTCCACTCACTCCACTTGATTATAACTGATTTATTTTTTTATAACATTTTATTTAAAAAACAAAAAAAACAAAACGAGAAGCACATTAATTCATAAATGTGATCTAACAAAGGTAAAGGGAAAAAATTAACCATGTTTGCTGTTCATATGGCTTGTAATTGGGATGAAGTAAACATCTGTTGAGTAATTTAACATAAAATTTTTTGATAGTGTTAATTTGGAAAGCCAAAACTCTAGCGGGTCCACCAGACCCATGAACACTGGCTGAGTAACAAAAATATGAACACCACACACGGGTTAAAGGGGAAACTCATCACTGTGATAAATGTTTCAGAATAATATCAATGAACTGAATCTGAAGCACTGATCGATTAATCGATGATAATTATGAAGTAATTAAACGCTTCATGGGGAGTTTGTAGAACTTTGATGGACCCTGGTGGAAACTTTCTCCTGCGTGACGTGAAGCGGGACGAAGCTCCTCCGGGCTTCCTGTTTGTGAGCATTAAATTTCCTTTTCCGACAGCTGGGAGCGCAGCCCGCCTCCGCCTCCCCTAGCATCCACCTCTGTCGCTGCAGCCCTTCGCTACATCCATGAACCTCCCCTGAGCTCTTCCTCCTCTTCAGTCTGCAGCTCCATCACACAGCGGGCCTCACCTCCATCTTTAAACCGTCCCGTTTACTCTTGCTCTTCTCCTTCTGTCACACTTGTCTCCACCTGCTCCACCCTCTCTCATTAGCGTACTCGGTCTCTCCAGGCTCTCCTCCACCTCCCCTGTGTGGGGTTTCTGTGTTGTTGTGGGCTCTTTGCAATAAGGCGCACCGTCAGGTGACTGCTGTGAATCAAAGTGAACTGAAAGCCTGCTGATGGTGATTTCAGGGCCAGGTGATGTTTGATGATGTTGGAGGTGGTGGTGAGCCCGCTGATGTCGTCCTACCTGCTGGTAGTACGGGTCGGCACCTGCACAGGTAGTCCAGCTCCTCCAGAGTGGAGCGTCACAGGAGGGTCTGCGAGGGTGGAGGAGAGGAGCAGCAGGGCCGGTCTCTGCAGGAGGAGGATAGTCCTTCCCTCCCCATCTCCAGCTGCCTCCCTCTTCCCGCTCCACCACAACCACCCACACATGCAGGGCCTTGGAGTAGGGGTATGTCACCAGGGTGCAGAGGAGGCCACCCCCCGTCCCCCCGTCCCCTTCTGGCTGCCTCTGCCTCAATTTTATCCCACAACTTAGACATTCACATTACTCACACTCTCATTACACATACATATAGGATCTTGGGGGTGGGCACGATACACGGAGTCCAAAGTACCATCAGGGTGTACACCCCACCCCTGGCGTCGTTGCCCACCTCTCAATGTTAAATACACGTAGACATTGAGGGCTAGCAGGAGGGACCATGCGCTTACCTGCTGCTCTCTGGCAGGTAGCTCCATGCCCTCCTGGGTTTTAAATGCACCTTAGAACACACATGCATCAACACTACAATGAGCGGGTGGAGGGAGGTTTGGAGTCTTCTCTCACCCCCATTCTCTGCGACCTGCTGGAGCGGGGGGGCTAGGAGGAGGAGTTGGCCGTCCGACTGCGGTCTGGAGTGTGGAGCCTTCCTGCTGCTGCGGAGTCGGGGCGGTCTGCCTCTCCCCACCGCAGGGAAAAGGGTAACACCACCTGGGTCTGGGTGCAGTTCCCCCCTCCAGGGGCGGGGGTACCTAGACCCGGTTTGTAGAGTACGCTTGGGGAGTGTGATCGTGTGTACAACGTCTCTTTATGTCTGTCTCCACGTTGGTTGAGTGTGGAGTAAGTGCATATGAGAGCATGAGGGTGGGAATGGATGTTTGTATCTGTGTGTGCCTGTATGTCTGTGTCTATATGTCAGGTTGGGTATCAGGCGCCACCTCTCTGGGGACATCTCAGGCCCTCCAAGGTTTGGAGGCCTATCTCCACCCACCACCACTTCCCCTGCCGGTGGCGGACCCCCTCAGACATCGGTGCGTTGGTGGTTCTTTGTGTCCGGGGATGGGCGTCCGGGTACACACCGGCTCTCTCCTGGCGGCCGCTTATCGGGGCCTGGAGCCTGGGGCTCGCTCGGGCCACTTCGGAGGTGGGGTGCCCCCGGCCTCTCGGCCTGGGGCTCGGTCACTCAGGCGCAGCTGGCTGCCGGCGGAGCTCACGGGCGCGTCACTGCAACTCCCCCTGGCTTCTGCTCCGCGGCTGCTGAGTGAGCCCTCATCTGGGACTCTCCTCAGCTCTTTCTGGGACAGCGGCTGCCCCTCTGTTGGTCTTCCTTGGTCTCTTGTGTTCTGGGGGCCTCTGGATGTCTGGAGTTTTGATCTCCTCCATACCTGCTTCATGCCCTGGAGGACGGGGCTGTGGCCCCCCCACACCCTCTAGCAGATTATTACATGAAGGAACCTTTTAAAAACAAACGCGTCCATGCTCACAGGTGTACACACGGGTGATCACACCCACAAACTACACCCTTTTTGGCTCCTACCTCAAAGCACACTGTGTTCTGTTGATCTTATGTGCTGCACAATAATGTTTAATATTTAGTATTTACTGTCATATTCCCATATATCATTGTGATGTTGTTTATTCTATTACTCTTGTTCTCTTCTGCTTGTTTTCTTTTTTCTTTCTCAGCAGGTGATCCAGGTGATTGATATATGCATTTTTTTTTCTCTGCCCGTTCTGTTGGTTTTTGTCTTTTGTCCTTCTCCCCCGTCCCTCTTCTCAGCTGTTTCTCTTTCCCTCTTTCTTTCTCCCCTTCTTTCCCCCAGTCAAGTCTGTCCCGTATTCAGTAAGTGAAAATAAAATAAACAATAAAAGGTGAATCAAATGGACCATTACGGCAAGGCTGGGATGGTCAGTTTGGTAAAGTAAATCCGTTGGGCATCTTTCTTTGCCTTTAGACAACAATTCTGATGCAAAAGAGCCAAACGGGACAGGCAAAAAAGAAAAAAAAAAAAAAAGGAGGAGGATAGTCGAGTGCTCCCATGATGCTTTTGAGCCTCTGCAGATAAGGATGGGGACGTTTGTCTCACAACAAGAAGCCGTCTCGTCTCGTCCTGATTTCTTCTCCGTGAAGCACTCGATCGTACTGGTTTCACAGGGAGTACCAGTAGGATTACAGGCGATGTCATCCGCAGGTCAGCTGTCCCAGGCGGTCGGCTCGGGCTCGTCGGCTCTCTTCATTACCGGCGTGGCAGCTGTCTGATGGAGCTGATACCGTGCAGCAGGTAAGCTGAGCCTCGTTATCAGCAGACAGGTGTGTAACTGTAGTCGTGCGAATCGCCGGCTCACAGACCTGTGATCTGCCTCGCTGCAGTCACGTGACCTTTGCTCTCACTACTCTCTGTAAGGGGAGCTGACCGCAGGCTGTGCTGGACGCGTGCAAAGTTTAATTATAAAGTCTTTCCATATGAAAGGTGTCCGTCTGTGGTCGTCTTCGGCCTGCTCGTTGGACAGAGCTGGCTTTATCTGCTGATGGCTGCACACAGGGCTCAGTCTGATGATCCCTACCAGGAAGAGCTCTCCTTTAAAGACTTCGGGGCAGACGTAGTAACACTGGGCGCAAACTGCAGAGATATCTGGTCTGGGATACCCCACTCCCACCAGGAGGAGCTGGAAAAGCTGTCGTTTCTCACTTTGGTGTTTCCCAAAGTTTAGTGTGGCTGCAGAGCTGCCACGTGACGCTCCGGACTCCTACACCGACGTACCGCTGCAGCCGACACAGGCCTGCGGGTGAAATGAAGTTACCTGAGAATGACTCTGAACTCTGGATGACCCCCTCCTCAACATTAATTATTCCCATTGAGTCAGAGAGGATGGAGACAGGTGAGAGGAGCTGATAAAGAGCGGGGCAGGTTTCCCTTTAAAGACGCTTCCTTGTGTCAAACAAGTACCGAGTCATTAAAACCGTCGAACAGCGGCGAAGTCTCCGAGATCGAGTGGATGCAGTCAGCTGATTCTGGGCTCTTTCAAACAGAACTGATTTAGATCTTTGAGCTCACTTTTATTCACACGCTGCTTTACAATAAAAACGAGAGAAAACACCATCTAACAACAACAATAAATCTATCAGAGCTTTATTTCAGAGTAGCATAATCACGCTACCATATGTCATTTTCTTCTGGAACCGGCTGTCTGATGGTCTTATGTGGAACGAAGTTTGGAGACTCCCCAATCAGTTTTTAATTACCAGCAAAATTAAAGATGTTGCTTATAAATTCATACACAGAATTTACCCATCTAAAGATGATCTTCAAAGCAAATTTAAATTAGACACTGATACAAAATGTAGCTTTTGTAAAACTTGCAACGAATTTACTAGAATAGAATAGAATAATCCTTTAATTGTCCCACAAGGGGAAATTTGGTTGTAACAGCAGCCAGAAAGACACAGGACAGAAACATACATGATTTTTCTTACATATTTACATTAAGGACAGTGGTTACTATAAACAGAGTACTGTACAGTTATTAAATTAAATAAAAATAACTACAGATAAGAGGCAAACTCAGGTTGTTGTGCGAACCGGTTGATTAAATTATTGCAGTTACAGCGCAGATGTAAACATCTGTTTGTTGGGAGCAGTTCAGATTGTACAGTCTGACAGCTGCAGGGAGGAAGGACCTGCAGAAACGCTCCTTCATGCATCGAGGATGCAGCAGTCTGTCACTGAAGCAGCTCTGCAGCAACATCTGCATGCATGGGCTGGGAGACTCTGTCCATCAGAGATGTTATTTTGGCCACAGTCCTTCTGTCTCCCACCACCTGCACTGGGTCCAGGGTGCATCCCAGAACAGAGCTGGCCTTCCTGATGTGGTTATCCAACCTCTTCGTCTCAGCTGCTGATAAACTGCTGCTCCAACATACCACACTGTAAAAAATGACAGATGCCACCACAGAGTCATAGAAGGTCTTTAAAAGCGCTCCCTGGACTCCAAATGACCTCAGCCGCCTCAGCAGGTAGCGTCTGCTCTGACCCTTCCTGTACAGAGCATCAGTGTTGTGGCTCCAGTCCAGTTTATTACTCAGGTGAACACCCAGGTACCTATAGGAGTCCACTATCTCAATGTCCACTGCCTGGATGTTCACCGGTGTCAGTGTGGTGGGTCAGCGTCTCCGGAAGTCCACCACCAACTCCTTGGTTTTCCAGCTCCTTGGTTTTCCCGGCGTTGATCAGCAGGTGGTTCTGCTGACACCAGTCCACAAAGTCCAGAGTCCACTGTCTGCACTCTGAGTCGTCCTCACCTGTGATGAGGCGACTATGGCAGAGTCGTCAGAGAACTTCTGTAGGTGGCAGCGTGGGGAGTTGATGGAGAAGTCTGCAGTGTAGAGGGTGAAGAGGAACGGTGCCAGCACAGTGTGGGGCCCCCGTACTGCAGACCAGCGTGTCAGACACAGCCCTGTGACCTCACATACTGTGGGCGTCCTGTGAGGTAGTCCAGTATCCACTGGGACATGTGGTGGTCCACTCCTGATAGCTCCAGCTTGTCCCTCAGAAGTCGTGGCTGGATGGTGTTGAAAGCACTGGAGAAATCAAAGAACATGATCCTCACAGAGCTTCCAGGCTTCTCCAGGTGAGTCAGAGCTCGGTGCAGGAGGTCGTCCTCCACCCCGATGCCAGGCTGATGGCATCTGGCATCTACTACACATCTGTTTTGGTTTTGTAACCTGGTGCAAGACTTTTGGCAGAGTTTATGTGTTTTTATCTCAGAAAATGTATTTAAAGGATTTGTACTGTTTTGGAAATATGTATCATTTGGTCTCCACATAAACCAAAGACAATGCAACACTGATAACAGATATGTGATTAACTTGTTAATCTTAATGGCTAAATTTCATATTCACAAATCCAAATGTTTAGGAAGACCTTCCTCTTTTTATGTATTCTTCTACGAGCTCGTGCAATATCTTAATTCAATTAAGAACTCTACTAACCCAAAAGCTATAAAAACTATGGTTGAATGTGAAAAAATGAAGATCCTTCAATCACTTTATTCTTTGCTTAATCAATTAAACTTCTCCCCCTAGCATATGTATATTGTAGGTTCTGAATATTGTTTATTCATTTGTTTGTTTATGGTATACATTTTTTGTAAGTGCAGCACCTTTAATGTAGTACTGTTTAATTCTACTTTATTTAAACATCAGTACAATACAAAGGGTTGAAGAAAGAAAAAAACAAACTTCAAATTTGGGGAAATCGACGGCGCATTTGGAGGACAGCCGTCGTCGCGTCGCTGTGACGTAATCGGTCTCAAAACGCGTACTGTGCGGTCGCTGGATTGGGACGCAGGCGCAGACAGGAGGCGCTGCTCTGACTCGTACATGGGGCTGTGCTGCCCCCACGAGGACAGACGGTGCTCTCACAGTTCAGGACAGAGAGTCTGTATCATGTTCGTACTGAAGAGTGAAAGCTGTTCAAGTCTTCCAGCTGTTATTGAGACAACATAAGTGTGTGTTTCCATTAGACAGTGAGGCTGGATGAGGTAAATACCTGCAATCATCCAGCAAAGCAATGGGCAGCGCACAAGAGAGAAGAAGGCATGAAGTAATGAACTTCAGCAGTCCAGCTGGACGTGAACTTTCAATCAATCTCCAAAGGTTGATTCTGTTCATCTGGACGTTTTCAGTAGGAGAAACGTTTCGTGACTCCTTCAGTCTCAGCTGACTGCAGGTTTCAAGCTTATAAACAGGACATTTGACTGAAACCAGCCACTGAGGAACAATGGGCTGGGAGGGCAGTTCCTTCATCATGATTATGCAAATTCTCACTCTCAAATTCTCACCCTCGGTAACATCCCTGATAAAAAGACAGAAAAGTCTTGAATAAAATGTTAAACTTCGGAGGACGATAAACAAGTGCACACAGCACAGGTGAATGCAGATCCAACAGAAATAATCATAGTTCAAAGCTGCCATAAATATCAACGTTGAGCTGTCGGCATTTAAAACAGTTTTTAAAAACAGTTGCAAGACCTCCGCCGTGACCAGTTTCCTGTGGGGAGTTAGAGGGGACGAGTTCAGAGAAGGGCTTAAATCACCAGGATTAAGCCAAGTTTCAGTCACAAATAAGAAAACGTTAACCTGTCCTATATTACTCCGTAGTCACAGTTTCTCTCCACAGACTGCTGTCAGCCATGACACAGGTTGTTCCTCCGATTCTCTCCGTCACTCCGAGGGGAGCTCTGGTTGACGAGAAGTTTAAAGTGTTGGTCGAGAATCTTCCTCCAGGATGTCTGGTAACCGTCTGCTCCCTCCAAGAACAATTCAACTTTATTTACACAGCACCAAATCACAACAACAGTCACTTCAGGGCGCTTTATATTGTAAGGTAGAGCCTATTATACATACAGAGAAAAACCCAACAGTCATATGACCCCCTATGAGCAGCACTTTGGCAACAGTGGGAAGGAAAAACTCACTTTTAACAGGAAGAAACCTCCAGCAGAACCAGGCTCAAGGAGGGGCGGGGCCATCTGCTGTGATTGGTTGGGGAGAGAGCAGGAAGACAGGATTAAGACATGCTGTGGAAGAGAGACGGGGGGCTGCATCTGGGACGCTGCAAACTTGTGATTGCGCCTCCGGCCGGATAAGATGGAGCCTGATTATTTAAGACCTTGTATGTGAGGAGCAGGATTTTGAATTCTGGATTTAACAGGAAGCCAAAACAGGAGAAATCTGCTCTCTTTCTAGTCCCTGTCAGGACTCTTGCTGCAGTATTTTGGATCAGCTGAAGGCTTTTCAGGGAGTTTTTAGGACTTCCTGATAATAATGAATTACAGTCGTCCAGCCTGGAAGTAATAAATGCATGAACTAGTTTTTCAGCATCACTCTGAGACAGGATATTTCTAACTTTAGAGATGTTGCACAAATGGAAGAAAGCAGTCTGACATATTTGTTTAATATGTGTGTTGAAGGACATGTTCTGGTCAAAAATGACTCCAAGGTTCCTCACAGTGTTACTGGAGGCCAAGGTAATGCCATCCAGAGTAAGAATCTGGTTAGATACCATATTTCTAGGCTTTTCAGGGCCGAGTACAATAACCTGAATAACTGACTGAGAGCACACCAGGTGAGTTAGTCTTATTATAGTAACGCAGACACATGTGAGTCTGCAGCTGTCCTGATCCTTGTCTCCGTTCACCTGCCTGACCTGTGGAGGGCAGCAACACGCAAACCTAACAGAAGTTAGGTTGGGGCAATCTGCCCCAAACAAGTTGGGGCAACGACATCAGCAGAGAGAGGTTCACTGGTCGCTTTTGTATATGCGGTTAATGCCATTGGCAACACAATTCCTCCACTGTTTGTGTTCCCACACATACATTATGCAGACCTCTGTGTCAGAGATGGACCAGTAGGAAGTACTGGTAGTGGAAATAAATCAGGATGGGTGCAAGAAACAGATTCCCTCATCTTTCTGAAGCAAACCACACCAAGGTAAGCCAGGATAAAAAGTAATGGAATTGCGATGCTGGTGAACAACTACATTTTTTCAGCTTCATTGTTATGTTCAAAATTGGTGCAAGAGTTGTAGGTTATAATGCCCACTGAGCCAATGAGGCCAAACTCAAGGAAGACCAACCAAAATTAAGGAAATATTCAGTTGCAGAAAATTCCATAATTTGTCTTTTTTGGGGGGTTGGAATATGTTCAAAGTTAGATGTCTGCATTCTGTCACACACACGGCTACATAAATGGATCTCTGCACAACTCCTCCATCTAATGCGCAGCACACAGTGCAGCAGTCGCAGCCTGCAGCACGTCCTCCACAGTGGAAATAACAGTTTCTCTGTAATCATCTGGATGCTTATAATTGATATATTTCTTTGTAAGTTTGTAATAAACTGTATTGTTTTATTAGTTCTGTGTGTTACTGTGTTTATTGGAGTGACTGTGACCACAACACTTCCTCTGGGATGACTAAACATTCTGGTGGGGATAAAGGAAGCGTCGGTGACGTGTCCGTGACACAGCAGCAGCTGTCACCTGTTTTCAGCGTGGGCAGATCTGAACTCTGATCTCGTCTGATGTTTACAGAAAGGCCTGATTCTGTCAGTCGTTTAACATGATGTGACTGTTGCTCATTCTCAGCCAATCATCACCTTTCCCTGGAAACTCGGCTGATGGGTTTTGTACGGATTATTAACCCTCGGCCAGGATGCAAGGCTGCATTAAAGCTTGCTGATTAGAGGCGTGGCCTCTTTGACTGACGGGTGGATGCGACGCTGGCGGCTGCAGCTGCCCGCGGCCTGCCTGAACAGAACGATATTACAGCATTATAGCGAAGGAGCGATCCAGACGAACGACTCTGTGTTTTTAATCCTTTTAATCTCAGTTCTGTGAAACATCAATAATAAAACTTTTCCACGTTCGTGCTGCTGTCAGGATCCCGCTGCACACAAACATATTAACACAAAACCCGAGGGCAGTCCAGGAAGTAGATCCTGCGTGATCGGCGCCTGATGGACGTGGCTAACGTCTGGAGCTACAGCAGCTTCTGCTTCTTGCGAGCCTGAAACTGCTGCGTTTTGCTTTTGATGGATCTGACGAGCAGCGACAGACTCGGGTCCATCTGCGTCGTTGTCGCCCGAGCGTCAGACTCTGCTTCCCGACTTTTCCTGTCGCTCTCCGCCTGCGTGGGCGTGACCTCCTGAGCGCCCTCCAGGCGCCGCTGCTGCTCCTCCCGCCGGCGCTGCTTCTCGGCTACGATGCTCTGCGTGGCTTTGGTCTTCTTGTAGCTGGGGTGGGAGGGGTCCAGGTTGAAGAGATGGGAGGTGAACATGGCCTGGAAACGAGGGTCTTTAACGTCCACCTGCAGAGAGGGAGAGACGGGACATTTAGCTCCAGGTGTATCGTAAGGTCAGTTTCACGCACACCTGAGCCTGGATTGGCCCAGACGGGTCTGAAGGTCAGCGCCATCGTTTCCCACTGCGGTCACATCATGTGACCTGCTGCCATCAGCCAAACGATGCAGACCAACCAATCCTGCACAAACAGACTGAGGAGCGGCCGTTTGCCCCGAGCGTGACCTCCATCACCCCCACCCACCCAATGCTACATGCAGAATAACTCCATCACTGCACTCAAACTTAATCACTAAGGTTAATCATTTATTTATGATTAACCACGCCCCCTCCCGCCACAACAGTAGGCCAAACGAAGCGCAAGGAGCGTCAGCTACAGTGGGGCAAAAAAGTATTTAGTCAGCCACCGATTGTGCAAGTTCCCCCACCTAAAATGATGACAGAGGTCAGTAATTTGCACCAGAGGTACACTTCAACTGTGAGAGACAGAATGTGAAAAAAAAATCCATGAATCCACATGGTAGGATTTGTAAAGAATTTATTCGTAAATCAGGGTGGAAAATAAGTATTTGGTCAATAACAAAAATACAACTCAATACTTTGTAACATAACCTTTGTTGGCAATAACAGAGGTCAAACGTTTACTATAGGTCTTTACCAGGTTTGCACACACAGTAGCTGGTATTTTGGCCCATTCCTCCATGCA
>NC_135172.1:44268122-44273122 GCF_041146795.1 Maylandia zebra | reverse complement strand
GTACCTGGCACCCAGGTGACCTCCATCTCCATGTCTTTGTCCTCCTGCACCTTCTTCTCTTTCTCCTGGATGCCTTTCAGCAGCTCTCTGTACTTGGAGATCTGCTCCTCGCTCTTCGTCTTCTTCTCCTGCGCCTCCACGACGCGCTCGTCTGTCCGGCACAAACACAGCACACCTGCTCGGCGCCGCTTTCACATTTCAGCAGTCAGAAAACCGTCATGTTCTCGTGTTTCTCACCTGCCGCCGTCTTCACGTCCTCTTCAAAGGCTCCGTCACCACCGCCTTCCTCCTCCTCTTCGCTGGAGGAGGCCAGGTAGGCTCTGAAGTCCATGTCCAGCAGCTCGTCTTTGTTGAACTTCCTGTTTAGGGCCGTCACGCGCTCGTGATCGGTTTCATCCCACGTCAGCTGCACCTGATCGGGTCGACACAAACACGTCACCGCCTGCTGCACGGAGCTCCTGCCCTGACGTCAGCTCTGAGTAACAAACTTCATTCGCACAGGTGAACCCGCCTGACATCATCACACCTGTAAAGTCTGCCAACACTCTTCCTGTCGCCTCTGATGGCGAGTGTCGGGGAAGCGCTTACCTTCGAGGTGGCGGTCGCAGACGAGGTGAAGAGCTTGGGCGTGTAGGCCGACAGGTTTACGTCCGTCGCCGCGTCTTTGGGCTCCTCGTCAAACTTCACGTCATCGGGAACGAAGCTGCTCGTATCAGGAGAAGAGGACAAGCCGTGAGATCCTTTAACGAGCTTCTAAAGTCGATGATCGACATTGAAGCTGAACAACATGACGCGTTTGGCTTTCATCAACAAGCTGGAACAAATCTGTGTGTAACTATTGGATGATTAACGCGCGCGTCATCATGGTGACCCTGCAGCGCGTGCACTCTGACCTTTGACTGAACTAAAGTTCATGGATGGAAGCTCAGCTGGGGAATGTTAAATACTCAGATCCTGGCTTCCCTGCAGACGTCCGATTCAGGAACGACTACATCTACAAACCTTCATTATGGAATAACTGAAGCGGGGAAAGCTGAAGTTTATCAACAGGAACACATGAGTCACTTTAGTCTGCTCGCTGACACGCAGGTCCGAGCGCAGCTAGCGTGAGCCTGACGTGCGCGCGTTTGCCGTTTGCTGACGTACCGCAGGTCGAGGACGGAGCAGCTGCTCTCGTACTCGTAGCCGTCGCACTCCTCGTAGATCTTCGCCGCCGTCTGGGCCGAGTCGCACTCCGCCACGGCGTAGAAATACTTCAGACGCTTGAACTGGTAGTCCCGCAGCTTCTCCCTGTAAACCCTGAGAGCACACGACACCCATGACCATCTGACAGGTCAGCAGGGAGCCCCGCCCACCTGATACTGCACAGCTGTTTTTAAGTGTACACAGAATCACTGGTGTCCAAATGCAGCTTGTTTCAAAGCAATAAGGTTACAGTTACAGCCACTTCATTAGGTACACCTGTGCATCTGCTCGTTAATGCAAATACCTGATCAGCCAATCACAGGGCAGCAGCTCAGCGCATGCAGACATGCTGAAGTTTAAACTGACCCGACTGATGAAGAAAGGAGGTTTCAGAGACCATGAACGTGTCACGGTTGTGTTTCTGCTGATCTGCAGCGAGCAGCAGCTCCCTGAGTGAAACGCTAGCAGAGGCGCCGCTGTGATGGCGTGGAGCGCTGCTCCAGCAAAGCTCAGGTCATCTCAGACGGTTTCTAGAACACCACGATGAGTTTGCTGCACTCACTACAGCACCTGTGCGATGATGTCATGATGATGTCACTCCAGCAGATGTTGAATCTGATGCATGCAGGGTGTACCTAATGAAGTGGCCTGCATATTCATGTAATCCACCTTTTATGTTGAAAAGCCAACAAACGTCCCGCCGGTGCCGAACCGTCAGAGCCGACGCAGCCTCATGACACAAACTTTCCCACGAGCTGCTCGACTAACAAAGTCTGGCTGAAAACTGCATCTAAATCCCGCCTCTCTGTGACATCATCATTACCTCTCCTCCTCCGTGTCGTCCTCCGAGTCGTCGGGCAGCGCCTTCAGCTCCATCGGTCCCTGACTCTCCTCCGCCTTCAGCCTCTCCTCCCCAAACTCTGACGGGTAGATCTGCAAGCATAACCCAGCACGCACTGTGCTGATCATCAGCACTTCCCGGCTCCGCCCACACACAGACAAACCCACGCAGGTCTCCTTACCTTCACAGAGAGCACGGCGCCGCCTTTGGGCGTGAAGGATTGGAGCAGAGCCAGCAGGTCTCGGGCCTTCAGCCGGTCCCAGTCCATGTTGCAGACGGCGAGCCGCGCCGACACCTAACGCGGTGAGATCGTGTTAGCAACGTTTCCTGGTGGCGCAGACTAACCTTTGACCTTCAGCCTTTACCGCACACAGCATCACCTCGTCGCTCCGCGGCGCGTCTTTGCACAGCTCCCCCCAGTCGTGTTCGATCTCCTCTTCCTCTTTCCTCAGGATGGCGCCCACGTCGTCCTCGTCGTCTTCGTCCGAGCTCGTCTCGATGTTGCCCTTCCCCCGGGCCAGATCCGGCCCGCTGTCGCTGTCGTCCCCCGAATCCAGGCCCGACTCCTCTTCATCAGATCCACTCGCCTCGTCACTCTGCGCCTCCTCCTCCTCCTCATCAGAGACGCTTAGGTCATCTTCATCCTCCTCTGCAGACCGCTGCTCGTCATCATCTTCAACACCTGCATCAGCATCGAACAGAAGAGAGACGGTCAAATCGTTTCTGACACGCTTACCTGAGCAGGGTCAAAGGTCACCTGGACACCCCTCAATCATCCACACAGTGTTGCTATGGTAACGGCGTGTTTTTACCAGAAGTTCATTAACATGAAAACATCTCCTGACCTTCAGAGAGACTCGCTGCTCCTTTAGGCTGCTCTGCTTTGGCGCCGCCAACGTCCTTCTTCTTCTTCACCTCTGCTGCTTCCTCGCCCTCGCCAGCTTCCTCCCCCTCGGAGTCGGACAGTTTGTAGAAGCGCTTCAGGTCCTCAGCGGAGGTGTGGTTGATGGGCCGCCCTCGCTTGTCCACCGTGTACTTGACCTTGAAGCGCTCGTCGTGGAACATGGACTGAAAGCGTTTGTCGATCTTGACTTTGCGCTCCCTCTCTGGCATCTCCCAGAACCGCGGGTCCTTCTGGACCCGGAGGAAGCGCTCGTCCCCGTCTGGGCGTTTTTTGGACGACATGGCGGTAAAATCCCAGCGTCACCTGCAGAACAGAAACCAGTTAAAAACCACGTTTCACACCGAGCTGGTTTCTGCTCGGACGTCAAACCCAACCCCCAGCCTCTTGATGGACACACGTGTGGCATTCAGGGTCATTCAGTAATCCTCATTACTACGATCACCGGCTCGTGCAGGACTTATGAGGTCGTAGAACTGAAAACGCTCACGTTTTAAAACACAATTTTAATGCCAACAACAATGACACGGAGCAAAGAAACGTGCAGTGGTGGACAACATGAACTCTGTGATGTCAGTGTGTACAGCGCCAGTCCTTCTTCTTCATGACCTCCGCTGGATCTTCTGGTCCTGAAGGACGGAGACTCGCTCCTGCCTCCTCCGAGCTCCAGGCAGACCACAGTTTGTCCCCCGTGCAGGAGCAGTGTGGAGACAGTCTGTGCAGCAGGCCGGTCCAGTGGACGGAACGGCTGCCTCACAGCTCTGGGTTAGAACCTGCTGGTTGTCCCGGCTCCTGCCTGGGTTCCCTCTGAGTTCTCCAGCTTCCTGCTACATGCTGCGTTTACAGGTGCCGGCTGACAGACCGGCGACCTGCCCGGGTGGACCCGCCTCTCGCGGTGTGAGCGCTGGGACAGGCTCCAGGCTTCCAGGCTGTGATCGTCCGAGGAGGCAGGAGCTGAGGTCCAGCTGAGGTCACGAGAGGTCAGCGGCGTGTAAACACGCCCCTTATTTCTCACTGTCATCACAGACGTGTGCGAACCGACGCAGCAACCGGTGATGACCTCACAGGTATCAGTGTCGTTGAGCCGCGATGAGCTCAGACTGCAGCGCCCAGACGGCTCTTATCGATCTCACCGTTTTATTGATCTGACGGTTTTGAATCGTTCTCTGTGCTCTTGTCTGTTTCATCCTCTGAAACTTTTGGAGGTTTTAAAGAGGATCAGGTTTGAAATCATCGCTCAGTTTGCGCCGCACACCTCAGCCTGGCTTTCTGTTTTCATGTTTACAACCTGGAGACACCGGAAATAGCTGAGAGCACAGGAAACACTTGAGAGGACCGGAAACAGCACGTCTACGCTTGAAACATCTGAAACACCTGAAACAACGCGAGCTTTAAATTAAACTTAGAAACTGGTGAAACTTTACCGACACAGTGTCCGCTCCTCCGCGATCTCACACACGTGTTTACCCAGCTTGCAACGCTGTAGCGTCATCTGCTCCGCCCCGCCCCTTTCTCTAAGGCGAGCGAAGTGGGACAAACAGGAGCGAAACGCGGTTTAAACACAGCGTGACACGGCAAACAACAAACGCAAATTATTTTATTAATTTAATTAATTTTATTAAATTAACTTATTAATTTAATTATCACTGTATTGTTTATATATTATTTTATTTAATTTAAGTCATTTTATTTTGATCTTATTTTATTCAATTTTACTTCCGTTCTCAGGCTGTGATCCGTTTCCGGGGTTTCCGGTGAGCTCAGCTGAGGCCGGTCCGGGTTTTGGGTCTCTCCCCTCGGAGGTGACCCGGTGTGGAGGCTCGGAAGTCTCCGTGTTGGTGTCTGTGAGTTTGTTCCGCGGGATGAGCGGCAGGCTGTGTCGGAGGCTCCTGCGGCTCGGCCTCCCTGCGAGCTCCGCGGGCGGCTGGAGCCGGCTCTCCGGGGCCGGTCTCAACGGGACCGGGCCACCGGGGGCCGGGCGCTCCGGGCTGTCGGGCGGAGGCCGCATGAACGTGTTCAGCAGGGAGATGAAGCAGAGGCAGAAGGACTGGGCCGCCCAGCTGCAGGACAGCC
>NC_135172.1:44240622-44263122 GCF_041146795.1 Maylandia zebra | reverse complement strand
CATACACAGTCATACACAGTACGATATGCAGTGAAATGCTTACACAACTGCTCGTGACCTAAAGCAAAAAAGACTATGAATAGGATAGGAAATAAATATGAAAATTAAAAAGGGTAAATTTAACTAGGAAGGAATAAAATAAAATATAAAAATTAAAGTTGAAAATAAAATAACTGTACAACAAAATACACAATATAGAACTATATAAGATGTATGAAGAAATATAAATAAATATATACACAATAACAGCAGCTGTACAAGTATTAACTGGAAATGAAGAATATAATGTCCAGTGTTGTGCGATCCACATTATGTCTTGTGCAGTGCAAATATGCTTAAAGTGATTTAAGTGATGAAGTGAAAACAATGTCCAGAAAGTCCAGTGTGTGTGTAAGAACTGTATGTGTGGGTCAGTACTGTGTGGTGGTGTGATTGAGAGACCGTATCGCCTGCGGGAAGAAGCTCCTCCTCAGTCTCTCTGTGTTGGTCTTCAGGGAGCGTCATGCTCGGAGATGATGAGCACGTTTCCGGCGTTGGCGGTATCTTCCTGTCTGCAGCCTGTTTATGTTTCTTTTACACTGTTTAATGTAAATGAAGTCAAATATATTGATCATGTGATTTGTGCTGATTATCTCAGTCACAGTTTGAAAAGATTAAATTCATCATATATTTTTAAATGGTTGCTAATGGAACTGAAGGACATCGTGAATAAATAATAACCGATAATCATGTCGTTAGATTTTTATGTCCAGAAATGCAACGAGTGATTTTAAGGTTAAAAAAATCAAATGTATGAAATAAAGTGGGTCTAGACTGAGAGGACCAGGGTTTGTTATGAACAACATGTGTGCTCATTAAAACTGCAGCTGAGCTTCATGCTTTTCAGTCTGCACTGGATCAACGACCTGCCCGGAGCTCTCAGACAGGTGAGACGAACCTGCTGCGATACCATGACTGACTGCAGCTCGCCCGTTAACGTTTCGTTGTGCGCCGTCCTCTCAGATTCACCAGGTGCTGAAGCCGGACGGGGTGTTCATCGGAGCGATGGTGGGCGGCGAGACGCTCTACGAGCTGCGCTGTTCCCTGCAGCTGGCCGAGACGGAGCGGGAGGGCGGGTTCTCGCCCCACATCTCCCCCTACACCGCCGTCACCGACCTGGGAAACCTGCTGGGCCAAGCTGGCTTCAACATGCTCACTGTGGTGAGTCAGCGTGGCTGCATTTGTTAAACACGCAGAATGTTTTACATCAGCTCACGGTGACCTCTGACCCTTCCGCCTCTTTGTTCCAGGACATCGATGACATTCAGGTTCATTATCCAGGAATCATGGAAGTCATGACGGATTTACAAGGTACGAGCTGGGAACCATTCGTTTGAATCATGTGGTTCCTGCAACATTCAAACATGGCTCTACAGTCGCCCTCTTCACGTGGAAGCAAAGGAAAGCGAACGAGGATCTGCACCTGATGAGCGCAGAGCCAGAAATGACGACTTCAGTCTGATCACAGCGACTCTCAGAGTCGTCGGCACAGAGCTTTAGGTGACCGAGTCCCAGGACGCCGGCTCGTGGAGGTCCCCGAGTGAACGTGCTGCTTTTATTCCTCCTTTCATTTGCCTGCAAACAGGCTTCAAACCGAGCGGCAGAGGCTCCGCCTGAATAAGAGAGCATTTCAGGATTCGCTGTTTAAGCTAAAACAGTTTGATGACCTCACTGCGGTTTGATCGCTGAACCGGTTTCGGATCTGAAGTCATTTGTGAGGCTGTTAGTTTGAACAAACTTTCGATTAAAGTTTAAAAGTGCAGTGTTCGTGATGTGCTGTGTGCAGGTATGGGTGAGAGCAACTGTGCGTGGAACAGGAAGTCGCTGCTGCACAGAGACACCATCTTAGCAGCAGCAGCGATTTACAAAGGTGAGTCTGAGCCGCTGTCTGATTGGTGCTAAATGACATGTGATACACTGATGAGTATTAGTAGCGTCAGATTCACAAAATGTGTGGACTGGCCGATTTTGTTCGTACCGCCCGGTGCACGCGAGGGAATCGGTCTGCTCCATGTTCACCTCGTCCGAGCAGGAAGCCAGAAAAGGTGCACGTGTACAAACCGGAGGGATGAGGAGACGCGGTCGGGCTGAAAGGAGGAACAGAGGATGAAGAACACCTGATCACCCTTTAACCCAGGGGTCCAACTCCAGGCCTCGAGGGCCGGAGTCCTGCAGGTTTAGACGTGTCCTTGATCCAACACAGCTGATTTAAATGGATAAACGACCTCCTCAACATGTCCTGAAGTTCTCCAGAGGCCTGGGAATGAACTAATCATGTGATTCAGGTGTGCTGACCCAGGGTGGGATCTGAAACCTGCAGGACGTCGGCCCTCGAGGCCTGGAGTGCGACACCTCTGCTCTAGACTCTAACCTGACGCTAGGTGAGGGTTTAAAGGGTTAAAGCACTTCTGAGCGTGAGCACAGGCAGCGGTGTAGGTAACAGGTGGAGGCGTGGCCTCAGTTTGAATGAGGTTGACACGAGCACGTGCGTGAGAAGGTTCTGGGTTTGAATCTGCGTCTCTGCTAACAAACAAACTGTTATTCGTAATTAACGATAGTTGAACAAACACTGAAGCCAGTCAGAGCCGACGCCGTGTTTCTGTTTGCTCATCAGTGACGCGTCAGGCTGGCGCTTTAGTCACAGCGCGGCGGTTCATGTGTCACTGTGTTTTTCTCATGTGCCTGAAATGTTTCAGAGATGTACGGCAGTGAGGACGGCTCCATCCCCGCCACCTTTGAGATCCTCTACATGATTGGCTGGAAGCCTCACGAGTCTCAGGTGAGAACACCTGATGCTCCGTGCGCTTCAGTCTGTTTCTGCTGCGTTCACGGTGGAGCGATCTCCATCTTTAGGACGTGAGCGTGGCAGAATAACAAACAGCTTCTGCTTTTAGAAAAACCAGATTTTAGAACCATGACTTCAGCGTTTTTTCTCTTTCAGGCCAAACCGGCGAAGCGAGGCTCGGCCACCGCGTCGTTTGGAGATTTATCAAAGACCGGCTGACCGAGCGGCACGGACCAACCGTAGAGCCTCGGAGCCGACTGTAGACGCCATATTTAATGAAAATAAAATGTTTTAGAGGCAAGAAACGTGAACTCTGATGTACAGAAGACAAATATGATGTTGAAAGAGTTTGTCTTTGACAGGAAGTTGTCTTTTAGAAATCTAAAAATAAAAGCTGACACATCTGTTCACGTGGCTGAAACTTGAGAGAAACCAAACGGTTGAAGTGGGATCGAAACACTCAAATATCAGACACACAGCAGCAGCTCGGCGCATGCAGACGTGGTGAAGGCGAGCTGCTGAAGTCCAAACTGAGCATCCGAATGATGAAGAAAGGTGGTCAGTGACTGAACGTGGCACTGGTATCACTCCTGTCAGTGAGAGCAGGAAGCTGAGGCTCACACTCACAGACCTGGCCAGCAGATGGAGAAAGAGTTTGAGTTTTGGTCTGAAACTTTTGATCAGGGCTGTATCTGCAAATCAAAAACCTCAAGACCAGAGAGATCAGGCTGATCCCAAAACGGCGTTCATGAGGGTCGCCGCAGGGTGGAGCGCGCCAGGGCGAGTCCCGCCTACCTGCTGTTTAACTGGTCCCATGTGAAATAACCTAAGATGATAAAAATATGTGAATGAGGAACTTTAATACCTGCATATGGGTTTGGCAAATAACTAGAGAAGATTTTTTTAAAATAGTGTTTTAAAAACATTATTTTTGTTCAAAAATCACTCTGTGTGATGTCAGCAAATTAGGAACGAGTGTTTGCAGCCGCGCCATAAATAGCCACCCGTCACTCAGAAGTTCCTCTTTCATAGAAACGCTGCTGCCGCCGCTGAGACGTCTGCAGAGATGCTGCTCTGCCTGCTCCTGTGTGTCCACGTCTGTCACAGCGCTGCAGGTAAGAACGCCTCCGTCAGCATGTTCTCACGATTACAGCTGCAACAACGTAACACTGTTTCCTCTGGTTATCTAAGGAAGATAAAGGCTGTTATGTTATGTGACGATTATATGAAGCAGAACAAAAGGACAGAAACTGGAGTCGGTGTTAAGAGACTGAATATGAAAGTGTAGGCGCTGCTTCTGGAGCCGTTTGAGCCACGTGCAGGTTTTATTTGCCGTTCGTGTGTCTCCTCTCTGTGGGGCTCGCTGTGTTTCTAACCATGAGTCCGTCTGACTGAGAAACTGAGCCTAAACACACACACATAACCACGCTTACAGCCCTGCCCTGAACCCTCGCCCGCCTCCTGCGACTCAAACGAGACCAAAACTTCCAAAATAAACTTCATGTTTTATTCACACAGACCATAAACTCATCAGGGAGGTGTTGACTAAGCTCGAGCCGGGGGCAGCAGATCGCCCCCGGCTGGCAGTACTAAGAATGCAGGTTTAAAAGGCTTCAGCATCCAGGCTGTAACATCTGATGAAGTGGTTCTAATTTTAAAAAGAAAAGAAACATAACTCCAGCAGGGCAGGAGTCTGAGGAGAGGAGCCAATGGAGTCAGTCCTGTGGGGCTCCGCCCATGGCCCAACTGTAGGTGGCTGGGAGATAGCAGCTAGATACAGCTGGGCAGTGGAACCAAGTTCCTGCAGTCGCCCTGGGCACGAGGCGGGGGCTGGTGTTCCTGTATCCCCTCAGTCCATGAGAGAGTTGCTTCCCTGCAGCTCTGGGTCAGGGTCCTGACTGCTACATGCCAAATGCAGTTCAGATTACCTACGTGGAGTCACCTGGTGGGGTGGGACTCCATCGTTCGGCTGGGAGACGTCAACACTCAGGTGGGCATTGACATAGTTGGGAGGGGCCTGTGTTCTGTTTCTGGACTTACATGCAAATCACAGTTTGTCCATAATGACCATAACGATGTCCACAGGCACTGGGAGGCCGGGGACACCTCCACTCCTGGAGGAGCTGCAGCTCACGGTGGTTTTAACCCCAGAACCATAACGACATCATCAAAGAGGCCAGCTTACACCTGCTGACTCTGACTGTGGATCGCTTCACTGGCACAATTCACATAAACTTATTAAAGCAAACTAATCACATCTCATTTCTTATTATATGAGATAAATTCAGGTTGTAGGTTTTACTGTGAGTCTGTGCTGAAAGGGCACCAGAGGACGTCTGCCAGTGGTCCTTTAATACACCTGATATATGCGTGACATGCACGACTGCAGCCGTCACAGCAGAGTCACGGAGACTGAACTAAACGAGAAATCAAACAAGCATTCAGAATTTTTATTATCAGGTCAACAAGTCCAGAAAACTCAAGTCTGTCGCCTTCAGGAGCAAAATGAATAAAATGCAAATATTAGTAAAGTAAAGACATTGATTTTAAACCACATCGCAGAGCCGTCCATCAGGTTCGTACGCAGCTCTGAAGGCTGCTTCCTGTCAGAGAGCAGTTTGTTGGTTCCTCAGGCTCCTGAATCTCTTTATCTGAAATAAAGCATAACATGAAACAACAGACTAAAGATAGACAAAGGGGAAATGTCCTTTAAATGTTTAAAAGATGAAAATAACTGGAGGGAAGGAAGGCCGGTCAGCGTGGCGTGAGTCAGGAAGCATCTGATACAGATTCAGACATGTGACATCATCATTTCTGCTTTTTCCTTGGCAGGAATCCCCACTGTCAGCACACGGCAGCACACGGACGCTGTGCTCACCTGTCCTCATGCTCAGGGAGATGTAACCTGGAGCCGAGCTATAAGAGGCACCCGGGTGACTCTTCTCACCGTCCGTAACGGTCACGTGAACAGCAGTTCGAAGCGCTTCGGTTCCCGTAACAACAACGAGCTGCTTATCAGGAATGTGGTAGAGTCTGATACTTCGATGTATCTGTGCAATGAGAGGAAGACCGCCTATCTGAATGTGACCACAGACCCCAGCGTGGTGGATCGAACAGTCACCGGGAGAAAGGACGACCTTGACCGGAAGGTGACGGCTGCAGGTGCTGACACAGCGCCCCCCTCAGACTTGTGGAAAGTTCCTGTTGGCGTGCTGGCAGGAGCTGCACTGGTGCTGTTGTCCATGTTGACTCTGAGACTGTGGAAAGCCGAGAAAGCAGCGAGGGACACGAGGGCGGTGCTGAGCGAGGTGGTTTACGAGGAGATCGGACACGCCGACGTGGAGCCCGGCCCAGCCTCTGAGTCCAAGGTGGAAACCCCTTACTGCTGCTCCGACGTCGGCAACCAGTCAAACACCTCCACAGCACCGACTGCTCCTCTGTACAGCAACCAGTGCAGGCCCCAACCTGAAGGACACGCCTCCGACACCTGCGTGTATCACCTTACCCAGAATCCTCTGCAGATAGAAAGCAGCTGCCGGAGCTCCTCCTGACTCCTTTAAACCAGTTATCATGGGTGAGGGGCGGGTCTGACTGAGACTCCTCCCCCGCGTCCTGCTCCTCCCTTACTATCGAAGGACCATCACCTCCAAAAATTAACTTTCATTTAGTCAGACCTGAAGGCAGTGACTGAGACCATGAACC
Organism: Maylandia zebra; assembly: GCF_041146795.1. NCBI lineage: Eukaryota > Metazoa > Chordata > Actinopteri > Cichliformes > Cichlidae > Maylandia > Maylandia zebra. The sequence continues at coordinate 44,256,596 of NC_135172.1, read as the reverse complement.
AATCAGGAAGCAGTTTACCGAGATCAGCGCTTTCCTCAGCAACTTCTATCCAATCAGAACACAGGAGCCCCTCCCACATGCCCTGGAAAGACCATTTCCATCTTTTAGATACAGTCTAATTATTTTCACGTTGCTGAATCAGTTTACGTACAAAATGTCTTAAAATATGACGAACAGGCTGCAGCAGCAGATGCAGATCTTTAATATTATGTGTAAATTTATAAAAGTGATCTTTGAATAAATGATGTCAGTTTATTTCAGAATCACTGCTCTTTGGAAAGCAAAATAATAATAATAATAATAATAATAATAATAAACTAAACCAGCAAGAAATATTCATGCTTTAAAAGCTTGCAAGTTTTTTCTGCTTACAAATGATTCAAATAAAAATTTGTTCTCAAATTTTCTCTCAGAGGCCTAATGACCAAAGAGCATCAGTTTAAGACTTTAAATATAAATTATAAGAGAAAACTGTACAAGGCACAACACACACACACACACACACACACACACACACACACACACACGTGGGTTATTCATGTCTTGTGGGGGCATCTAATTGACACAAAGGTCTCCCTAACCATCTACAATGAATGCCTAACCCTCACGCTAAAACCACATTTTTAGTCTCAAAATTGGGGCTGTTGGTCCCCACGAGTATAGTAAACCTCGAATTTTTGGTCCCCACGAAGATGTTAATACCCGCGCGCGCGCGCGCGCACACACACACACACACACACACACACACACACACACACACACACACACACGTAATACAGTCCTGCGTTGCCATGACAGCGTCTTTTGTTGATAGTGGAGCTGAGGCTCAGATAGCTAACAGCTAACGTGTTTAACTCCAGCCGCAGTTTTCTGTCAGTATAATTAAAGTTTCCGGATCCCTGTGAGTCTGCGCAGTGCGGCACGATGGTGAGTAAAGTTTTACTTTAACCGGTGTTTTTTTCAGTCATGTTGTTGTTAGCATGTTAGCTTAGCCCTAGCCTGTTATCCCGATGAGCGGAACGTCACGCGCCTCTTACCCTTCCGTCCTCAGCCGCCGAAGGCTAAAAGCAAGAAGAAGGGCGGGAACGTGAAGTCTTCCACGGTGGTGGACGGTCTGTCCACGGAGGACATGTCCAAGGATCAGGTCAGAGCTGCTAACGGTGCTAACGTTAGCCTCTCACAGTGTGTGGAGGTGTGAGGGGGTCCATCAGGGGGTCCGCGGCCCGGCCCGGCCCCACAGTCCAACACGTAAAAGGCCCGATTATGATCGTAAAGTAACAAGTACACTGTCCACTTCATTAGGTACACCTGTAACCTCAGCCTGAGAAAATAGATTTACCTGCAACACCACAATCAGATGAAGTTTGAGGCTCTGTGTATTTCCTGCAAACGGCAGTTTTAAGCGGTACGTTTCAGTGACCTGAGCGTGTCTGACCTCCAGCTGGAGGACCACATCATCCACCTCCGGGAGGAGCTGGACCGCGAGCAAGAGGAGAAAAGCTACTTCCAGCTGGAGAGAGACAAGATCCAGGCCTTCTGGGAGATCTCCAAGAGGAACCTGGACAAGACGAAGGCCGAGCTGAGGAACAGGAGCCGGGAGAGAGATGAGGCTGAGGAGCGCCACCGAGTCGAGATCGAAGTGAGCTGCGCACGCGATCCTGGAGGTTTATTGTACCCTAATCCTGACTTTATCTCAACTTAATCTTAGTCCTGACCCGTCCTTGGTCACTGTCCAGGTCTATAAGCGGAAGCTGAAGCACGTCCTGTCTGAGCAGCACAACGCCATCACTGAGCTGAAGATGGAGGCCGTCTCTGCGTCCTCGCTGGTCGAGAAGAAGCACGTGCAGTCTGAGATCGCGCTCCACAGAAACGTTCAGGGTCTGCAGGCGGAGCTCACGGAGAAGAAGTTCCACATCGAGAGCCACATCAAAGCGCTGCAGCTGGTGAGTCGCTGCCCGTAAATCGATTTAACACTTGATTTTTACACCTGGACACCTCGGTGATGTCACTTCCTCCTTGACAGAAACATCAGACGGAGCTGATGGAGCTCACCAACCACTACGAGCACAGGATCAGAGGTAAGAACACCTGTGAGCTCGGCGCCGATCAGGTGGCCTTTCAGCCCTGGGACACCGACCTCCTCCTTCCTTTCCGCCACGTGTACTAGTTCCTTCCTATTCTTTTCCCACTCCTTCCTCTCCATTCATCTTCCTTCATAACCTCTGCTGCTGTTTCCCTCCCTGCGCAGACATCGAGGTGAAGTATCATAAGAAGATGCAGATGATGATCCAGGAGGAGAAGAAGAAGCGTCAGGTGGCGGTTGCCGAGCTCGATGAGAGGATGAAGAGTCGAGAGGCGGCTCTGATTGAGGAGCACGACCGAGCTCTGCGGAGAGTCGAGGAGCATTTCACGTCCACTCGGGAGAGACTGCTGACAGACCAGAGGACGCTCAAGGTGAGACCCGTGAGCCGGGACGGAGACTTCAAGGCTGTGACTCAGGAGGCGTGCGGTGGGTGGAGCACAGGGACACAGATTCAAGGTTTTTACACATAAAATAATATTTGGAAACTTTCATTTTCACAGACTTTGTGTTTGTTTGCAGTCCTCCAGCTTCAAAAGGTCAAAGGTAACACAGTTGGACATGAAATAGCATTTTTACACAAGATCTGATGGAGAGTTCAAAGAGTTCACGGCTGCCTGCAGGGTTAGGGTACCGAAGAAGAGCTTAGAGTTCTTCGAGAACGATCTGCTTCGTGCGACCTGTTGGGCCGCTCACATTTCAGCAGATCGGGCAGGAATGAGGATCTCGTTTCTGAGATGTTTGACCAGAACATCTTCACAGATCTGAAACTTCTGTCCAAGCTGTCTCATTGTGACTCACTTCCTGCTGTGGATACGAGTTACATAGCAGATCTTTTTAGAGCAAGTTCTTTATGAGGTAAAATATCTTCTATGTGTTTGCTGCAGAAACTGAAATTAAAGGAAACTTGCTGTTAAATTCTGGATCCTACATTTCCCAGAATGCTGCTTTTTGTTTGGGGCTCACTGCTCGATAAAGCTGAGACCTGCCAGCGGTGTGGCCGTCTGTCTTCACGCTGCGTTTCCTGTGTTTGGTAGGAGGAGCTCACGGAGGCGCAGAAGCAGCAGGCTCGGGTGTCCCGAGAGTTCTCCAAGGCTCAGGAGGAGAACAGAAGCCTGAAGGAGGCTCTGCCGGAGGCCCAGCGGGATCTGGCTGAGCTGCGCCGCCGGCTGGAGGAGCACAACCGCTGCAAGGCCCAGATGCTGGTGCGTTGCTAAAAGCTCCACCTCCCCCCACCATGGCGTTGATAGGCCCCGCCCCTGCTCCTGAGGCTGCTAGCATTACTAGAATGGTGATGCAGAGCATTTTTCCTGTTAATAACTTTATAGATTGCGGCTCATTGGGAGAAAGCACCATCAGGTCACATGGTCGCCGGGAAGCTCGCCCTTATCAGAGCAGAACCTGGACAACAAAACATTTCTGCTCATGGCTGATGTCATTCAGAGGGAGACCCGCGACATCAATTCTGTCTTTAATGGAGATCATGTGACCACAGCTTCCAGTCACAGCTCAGAATAATCCTTCTTTATCTCATCCTCTGAAACAAGCTCCTCCCACTTTCAACTGACATTTAATATGGACGACCGGCATCAGTGTATTACAATAATAATAACTATTATTATTATTATTATAAACATAAATGAGGTCAATATTAAACTAAGCCAGTGCAGAAAACAGATTCATGACCAAACAGGTGACTCAGGAACATGAAAGCTGAGCGGCAGCTTTACGCACCTGGAGGCTTCTCCTCATAAATCATCGGTTGTTTGGATCAGCAATCTCGTTTAAATATGTCACACTGCAGACAAACGATGTTTGAGAGGGGAAATTAAGTTTATAGGATTCACAGAAAGTGTGCAACAGTTAATCTAAATTAGGCAGGTGCAGAAATTTGGGCACCAGAAAAATGACATCAGTATTTAGTAGATCCGCCCTTGGCAGCATTAACAGCCTCTAAAGGCTTCCTGTAGCTTCCAGTGAGAGTCTGGATTCTGGTTGAAGGTATTCTGGACCTTCGTTGACTAGAATCCATGCCACCCTCAACTTTAATGAGACTCCCAGTACCGGCACTGGGCCCATGGCCCCACAGCATGATGGGACCACCACCAAATTGTACTGTGGGTAGTGTTTCTCTTGGCCTGCTGGGTTCTGTTTCCACCATGCACGCCGCCTCCTGTTGTGTCCAGAGAGCTCAGTTTTAGTTTCATGAATCACAGCAGTTTATTCCAAATTGCAGCTGGCTTTCCAGTCGTGCTGTAGCATACCTCAGGCTTCTTCTGCATACTCTCTCATACAGCATCTCTTTGTGCACAGTGACACCATCTGCAGCCAGAAGGTATCCTTCCCCTAAACCATGATGTTGAACAGTCTTTGTTTCCAGTTGTTTGAGGCTCCCATGTTGCCACTGAGAACCTGTTCCTGTTCTGTTGGATTCACCTGCATGTAGGTCAGGTGTGGCTGAGCTCACCAAACAAATTCTCTGTTCCAATAAAATGGTAATAAAATGGTAAATGGCCTGTATTTGTATAGCGCTTTACTAGTCCCTAAGGACCCCAAAGCGCTTTTAAACTACATCCATTCACACACACATTCACACACTGGTGATGGCAGCTACATTGTAGCCACAGCCACCCTGGGGCGCACTGACAGAGGCGAGGCTGCCGGACACTGGCGCCACCGGGCCCTCTGACCACCACCAGTAGGCAACGGGTGAAGTGTCTTGCCCAAGGACACAACGACCGAGACTGTCCAAGCCGGGGCTCGAACCAGCAACCTTATGATTACAAGGCGAAAGGTATCGAATCAATAAAACGACAAAGGTGCCTAAATTTCTGCACCTGCCTAACTTAGAGTAACTGTTGCTCACTTTGTGTAAACTTTATTTCACCTCTCAAACATCATCACGTTCGTCTGCTGTGTGACAGATTTAAATGAAATTGCTGCTCCAAGCAACAGATGATGTATGAAGAAAGATCATGAAAATGATCAGAGGTGCCCGAACCTTTGCACACCACTGTAAGTAACTGATGATGTCATCGCTGACAGGAGAGCCGGGCTCAGATGAAGGTCGTGGAGAGGGAGCTGAGAGATCTGACACTGGAGCACGATCTGCTGCTGCAGGCCTCTGAGAAGGTAACCCGCCCCAATCATCTCCTCTCCTGCCTCCATCCATGATGTTGACGGTTGTGACCATGTTGGCGTCCCGCAGGTGCAGCAGGAGCGCGACGAGCTGCTGAAGAAGCAGAGGGACGCCATCATGGACGTGCAGCAGAGGAGCGAGCTGAAGGCGGTGATGTTGGAGAGGAAGCTGGCAGCGCTCACTGAAACCTTGGAGAAGAAGGAGGCTCAGCTGTGCGCCGCGCTCTCGGCCTCCAGCGCCGATCCGATGGCAGCAGGCAGCGCCGCCAGCAGGCTGGAGGTAAAGATGGCGCTCGCACGTTTACAGGAAGCCAATCGTTAACACGAAGATGTGCAGATAAACGTCTCCACATCCAATTAGATCCGAGCGCTCACATGTCTGACCTTTGTAGGCCATCGTGGAGCAGAAGCACAACACCATCGCGGCCTTAAAGGAGGACCTGGCTCAGCAGCGTAAGGTGAGCGGTGGTGGGCGGGGCACAGCTCACCTGTCAGCAGCTCAGGTGGTGACTGACTGAGCGTTTCTGTGCAGGGGTACGACGAGCAGAGGGAGGGGCTGAAGACTTGAACCTGCGCAGCAGATCCTGGAGGGACCGGCCGCCACGAACTTGCCGCCACGGATTTGAAAAGAAGTTAAACTCTTTCAAAATAAAACGCATTTCCTTCTGAAGATGTGACTGAATCGTTCCACGAAGCTTCTCCAATAATGTGGAAAGAAAACTTGATCCTTTTGACTGAATATTTCTGCTGTTATTGTTTACAGACCTCACTGCTGCTGCTGATCTACCAAAACAAACTAAATAAAACTTCTTTTGGTTGGACTTTGAATTTTTATTGGTCTGCACTGAAAGGTTTTGGTTCTTTTCCCTTAAAGACAAACAGCAGGGATTCACTCCGACACGAGGGCGGAGCGCGAGGGCGGAGCACGATCGCTGCACGCTTAGCATGAAAGTGATTGTGCAGCTGTGAAACACGAGACCGGCAACAAGGAAAAGAGAAACAACAGGATCCACATGTCAGCTTTTATTTAAATACATGGTCAATGTAGAAAAGTCAGTTATTAGAAACGTCACTGTTTCTGCTTCACTGAACATCAAACCTGGAGCTCCGCCTTCTTAATTGGTCTGTTACTACGGTAACCTCACAGCAGCTAAAAACACCCCAACATCACGAACACGTCCAGAGGCTACAGCTGCCTGTGTCACCATCCACCTGTCAGTCAGAGGCCACGCCCCTAATCATGAAAACTTTTAATACAATTTAAACGTCCTCGGCTGTTACGGAGGAGGAAACGGTCCAGAGAGCAACCAGTTTGTGCATCAGGCTGTGAAACTGTGTGATTCACTTCTTATTTTAAGCCCAGAAGTTAAAGTTTTAAAGTTTTTCCCAGTGATTCTGTAAAAGGAGTTTTTTTATTTTATTTTTTTGCTGTGGAGCTGAAGGTTTTCACTCTTCTCGTTAATCGTGGTCACAGTTTCTGATGATGAACTCCGTGTGCACTAAGCTCAGGCTGCTTGAAACAGTTTTTTCTGGATAAAGTCACTGAGAGCTGGCTTGAAGTGGGTGGAGCTAAAGCAGACAGAGGCTGAACTGAGATAAAGGATTTGAGAAGCTTTGGGGCTTCGACTCGGAGTTCGATCTGTCTGAGAGCAGCACTCACAGCCCAAACCGTGATCTAGGTAACGTTCTGGGCGTCTCTCGTCATTCTTCCCACTCAATGAGTTAAACTGCAGGAATGTCTTAAAGACATAAAGACCTGGATGGCCGCTAACTTTCTGCTTCTTAATTCAGATCAAACTGAGGTTATTGTACTCGGCCCTGAAAAGCTTAGAAATATGGTATCTAACCAGATTCTTACTCTGGATGGCATTACCTTGGCCTCCAGTAACGCTGTGAGGAACCGTGGAGTCATTTTTGACCAGGACATGTCCTTCAATGCACATATTAAACAAATATGTAAGACTGCGTTCTTCCATTTGCGCAACATCTCTAAAGTTAGAAATATCCTGTCTCAGAGTGACGCTGAAAAACTAGTTCATGCATTTATTACTTCCAGGCTGGACGACTGTAATTCATTATTATCAGGAAGTCCAAAAAACTCCCTGAAAAGCCTTCAGCTAATCCAAAATGCTGCAGCAAGAGTCCTGACAGGGACTAGAAAGAGAGAGCAGATTTCTCCTGTTTTGGCTTCCTGTTAAATCCAGAATTCAAAATCCTGCTCCTCACATACAAGGTCTTAAATAATCAGGCCCCATCTTATCTTAATGACCTTGTAGTACCATATCACCCTATTAGAGCACTTCGCTCTCGCTCTGCAGGCCTACTTGTTGTTCCTAGAGTATTTAAAAGTAGAATGGGAGGCAGAGCCTTCAGTTTTCAGGCCCCTCTTCTGTGGAACCAGCTTCCAGTTTGGATTCAGGAGACAGACACTATCTCTACTTTCAAGATTAGGCTTCAAACTTTCCTTTTTGCTAAAGCATATAGTTAGGGCTGGACCAGGTGACCCTGCATCCTCCCTCAGGCTACGTTCACACTGCAGGTCTTGATGCTCAATTCCGATTTTTTGATCAAATCAGATTTTTTTTGTCTGCTCATTCACACAAACGCGCTCTAGTGTGAACGCTCAAAGCGCCCGCATGCGCAAAAGAAGACGTCCCACACAACGCGCTCTGTTTAGACCCAGACCAACAGCATTGTTTGACAGATGGCCGTTAATATAAAGACTTCGAACTTTACGTTTCCCAGTTTTTGCTTTAAGTTATTTTGTTATTTACATAATAATGTAAATAACCTAATAATGATCCTTGTTGCTGTTTTAGAGGAGCGGTGCTTCTAGCTGCAGATTTCTGTCAGAATCTGCAGATTATACAGTACAAATAAAATGTTCACGTTTCTCCAACGCTGTCTTCCCAACAGTTTCACGGGATGGACAGGAAGCATTCACGATGTCTTCTTCGGCACTGATAATTGGTGTCTGTCTTGTGTCAGTGACTAAAACATCGGATATGTTTCAGATTCAGCACCACATACGAAAGTGACCCAGGTCGGACCTGAAAATATCGGATTTGTGCCGTTCACACTGTCACACCATGATCGGATATGAGTCGCATAGGGTCAGAAAAATCGGATTTGATGCGCTTTCGCCTGCAGTGTGAACGCAGCTTTAGTGATGCTGCAACAGGTGTAGGCTGCTGGGGGATTCCCATGATGCACTGGGTGTTTCTTCTTCACTCACTATGTGTTAACAGACCTCTCTGCATCCACAGCATGTCTTCATCCTGTCTTCCTTCTCTCACCCCAACCAATCACAGCAGATGGCCCCGCCCCTCCCTGAGCCTGGCTCTGCCGGAGGTTTCTTCCTGTTAAAAGGGAGTTTTTCCTTCCCACTGTCGCCAAAGTGCTGCTCATAGGGGTCATATGACTGTTGGGTTTTTCTCTGTATGTGTTATTGTAGGGTCGACCTTACAGTATAAAGTGCTTTGAGGCGACTGTGTGATTTGGCGCTGTGTAAATAAAGCTGAACTGAATTATACATAATGTAGACGCTCACAGTAACTGTCCAGGTTCAGTGTGGCTGCTGTTAACCGAGGTGTGATCGTTCACCTGTTGTGTCGTGACAGCGCGGCGCTCAGCGATACAGAGATCCACCTCCTGATGATCGCAGTGACAAACAGAGGAGGAGCTCTTCTGAAACGAGTGAAGGTTTAATGAAGTGATTCTAAAAACGCTCAGACCCACTGAGCGCGAGCAGCTGAGCGCGTTACATACAGACCACGGATCGTGCAGAGTCCCACCTGCCTCTGGACAAACACTCGTGCTGAGCAGCAACTGATTGGCCGAGTCTGACGACAGCAGGGAGCCGGAGAGGAAAAGCTGACCTGCACGTTTTCCCTGCTCCTGACCCGCTGAGGCGCCGGGAAAAAGGCACCGAGCAGTTCTGTTTATGTTTTGGTTTGTCAGAGGTTTCCGCCGCCCTCTGATGCGGCGCGGCGGTCAGCCGGTGCCGTGGCTACTGTACTCGAAGACGCCTTTCTTGAAGAACGAGGAGAAGTCGCAGACGTCTCGTTTGGACAGATGGAAAAGGCCGTCTTCGTCCGCTCGGAGGGGCGAGCTGGAGGACGACAGCATCACTCGGAACAAGTTCCTCAGATAACGCTGCAGTGAACCACAGAAGAAGAAAGTCGGCTGTGTTAGTGAGCCAAAACATTAAGAACACTCACAGGTTAAGTGCAGCTGGCCCTTATCAGACGTCCTCATCATCCTCCTCACCATCATCAGTGCTCTTTGACTCCCTCTCTGTCCTCTGAGAATACCTGCCTACAGCCCACCCCCACACGGACCACAGCCAATCAGCTCAGACTCAAAAACGTTACGTTTGAAGTCTTCGAGTGAAAAATTCATACAAAATAAAGCACACGCGTCCTGGTCACCTCTCGTTCAGATTACTGTAACGCTGTTCTCCCAGAAATCTCCTTAATCAGCCCCAAATGTTCCTCCACGTACCTCCAGGTGATTCTGCCGCTCGGCGACCATTCGCTCATCCCGGTTTCCAAACAGCTTCTTTGGCGGGAAATCGAGAGCGGCGAGCTGAAACAGACAGAGTTCAGAGACGATCACCTGGCGCCAGAACACTGAGTATAAAGGTATAAGCTAGCCTCTTCATCAGGACGTCTCTGTGACCAATCTGTAAGGCTGAACCTGGACTGAGACCAGGTGAGCTCAGGTGACTGTGGAGCACCGTTTGGTCTTTCAGGTGTGCTTCTGCTGCTGCACCAGTCCCTCACCACAAAGACTCAAACCAGCAACTTTCAGATGATCCTTTAATGATCTGTGTTTCAGTATTAAGTTACGAGCCAGATGCGTCATCAGTGTCCTGTGGGCTACGCTGTAGAGCTGAAGGTTTTCACTCTTCTCATTAATCGTGGTCACAGTTTCTGATGATGAACTCAGTGTGCACCAAGCTCAGGCTGCTTGAAACACAGTGTTTTTTCTACTCTGGGATCTGGATAAAGTCACTGAGAGCTGGCTTGAAGTGGGTGGAGCTAAAGCAGACAGAGGCTGAACTGAGATAAAGGGTTTGAGAAGCTTTGGGGCTTCGACTCGGAGTTCGATCTGTCTGAGAGCAGCACTCACAGCCCAAACCGTGATCTAGGTAACGTTCTGGGCGTCTCTCGTCATTCTTCCGACTCAAACACAGAAACGTTTTTCTGCTGCTTTGATCTGTAAACTGTTCTAAAAGCTGGTGACGTGTCTCACCTCTGGATATTTTAACTTCAGGCTCTTGTGCATTTCCCGGAAGCGGCTGTAGCGTCTGAACACCGTCCACGTCTCGTCCATCACAGTGATCTGACCAAAGAGAAGCACATGAACATCGAGATGATGGACACCAAATCTGAGCTCGCTGATCTACTCAGCCATTCTACAAGAATGACACATCTGGATACCAGTGGAGATGGACCACCAGTTTACTTGACTTATTGGTGACGAGTCAGAAAGTGCACGAGTCTGTCATTTCACCACTTTAAGTGAAGGCGAGCAACAGATCCAAGCGGGCGTGGCCTGAGAGAAGCTCTGCTCAACTTCGAGGTGAGCGACTGAAGCAACTACCAATGAGAGTGCAGGACACTGTAAATACGTTAGAGGGTTACCAAGGCAACCAGACCCTGGAACCTCTAAAAGCAAGGAGTGAATCGCTTCCAGCGTGGAGGCAACTTTAGTGACGGCGGTGGCTCCCGTGTCGACTTTGGCCCGTGGCGATGGTGCTGTGCAGACTGCGATCAAACGACGGTTTCATGTAAACAGCTGAGCTTTTAATCAGAAATGTAGTTATTAACAAACGCGCTACGAGCAACCGTTTACCCCCGTGCATCGTTGCTAACCGCAGTAATTCAAAGAACACGCACAGAGCGTGCAAGTCAAAGATGTAACTCAAATTCTTCTAAAGTTCAAATTTCAGAAAGAAACAAAGTAAGAAATGAAAATTGTGGACTTTGGCAGCGTCTTCGGCGTCACTTTGTTCTTGTATTTGTTTGGTAGCAGACAGAGACACATTATTTACTTCATACTGACGCCAACGCACCACATCTGGACTTCAGACTTGTTGGTTTGAAGGTGTGAGCCCTCCTGTGAATGTTAGAGAGAAGGCAAAAACAAAGTGGATGTGCGACTGAGGCAAATCATATAAAGCGCTTTGAGTGCTCAGAGTAGGAAAGTGCTGATTAAGAACCCGTCAATTTAGCATTTAGTTTCTCATGGCCGTCGCCCAGGTTCCCCCTGTGAGCCCTGCCCCTAACGCCGGTTCACCAGAACACACCTGCCCTGGTCTTTGAAAGTTGTTCTATGAACTCTTGACAATAAACGTTCTGACCTGCTCCATAAACACAGAGTGAGGGTTGCAGGTCGTCACAGCTTCAGGGTTTAAGCAGCCAACCCATGACCCTGACACTGTACATGTGTACCTAATAAAATGCACAAGCAGTGCAGACGCAAGCATGAAATCTCAGTTTTAACATGCATTTAGATAGAATCTGTGATTGGACTCACCTTCACCTCAAACTCAAAGTGCTCGTCCTTCCCCTGCCCGCGGAGAACGTAACGAGGAATGCTAAGTTTAACAGGCTCCTGGAGGCTGCCACAGCTCGTCCCAGGAGGACGAGACACCAAGTGCTGGACAGGAAGTCGTTGAAAAAGAGAAGGAAAAAAGAAGCGGAGGGTAAAAGGCTGACTCGGAAAATTACAATCAGGAAATTGTTCATTTACAAACCCGTTATAGCCAAAAACCTCCAAACAAATCAGAAATCAAACCAAAACTTTATTACTCGGTCAGCATCCCAACATCATGTCTCTGCAAAGAAATTACACATGAAGTAATATGAACATGGAAGCCACTCCTCTACAGTCTACATGGTGCATGTACACTGACCACAAACAAATCATTCGACGAATAAACAGCTACATTTCTGTATCATCAAAGTTAAAAAGTTTACAATTTTATTAAAAAAATAGAAAAATACTTCAAGATGACGCACCTTTTAAGGTCCAATTTATTAATTAGAATTCATGTAACATCTTAAAATAAATAAGGTGTCTGATTGTGGACAAACACGAGATAGGCACACTGTGTCCAGGTAATGCTGGGCTTCAGGTGCACAGGTGATTAATCAGAGTCTGAGCTTCAGAGGAGCAGCCAAAGCATAATTTCCAGGATTCACACGGACCTCGATCAGAAGGAAGGTCGGCCGCGCCACGTCTGAACTGCACCTCTCTCTTCACGGTTTGCGATTTGGGCTTCATAAAAACAAAGTCTACCACCACGCAGGTGTCGGTCTTCTTCACGAGCAGGCACCTGATGTCAGAACGCTTGCGGAGTTTGACTCCTTGAAACTGTGGGTGGGTGGGGACCAGACTGGATCCCCGCGGCACTGGATGAAAGACGCCATCCTCTCGGAGAAGAGCTACGTGGGTGTCCGTCAGGAGGAACTGGGAGATGGTGTCCCCGTGCACACAAGTAGAGTTCTTGACTTTGACGCTGGTGTAGAGCAGGGGACGGACATTAGCAAGCGAAGGTTTGCCGGGACCATCTATGTTCCCGTGGATGATGTAGAGCAAGTCGGCGAGGACGCGCTTAAATCTGGAAGTGATGTGAAGCCCGCTGTCAAGGATGACGTCAGGAACTCTTGAAGTCCAATCCAGAGAGATTACCATTAGGTCGGCAGAGAGCAACGGCTGACGTTCGGTCTCTTCAGGGATCTTCTCAGGAAAGAGAGCATTCAGCAGAGCCCTGCAGAAGTCCTGAGTAAGCTCTTTGCTGTACGTGAAGATAGCTAGGACGGTGTCTTCGGTGCAGCCTGTTAGGCGGATGTGCTGCCCTGCCAGACTTATCTGGACTTCCCGGATTTCTTGGAGTTTAAAGCGGTGAAAAATAGTCAACATGTTTGTAGAATCCGTCCTCGCTGAGAGAATGATTAAGTCAGTCTCTGACAAAAGCAGACAGGCGGGTTTTGGGATGGGTTTCTTACAGTTAGCCGCTCTGAGCCAAAACAGACTCAAAACCTTGCCAAAATTCTCCCAAGGAGCCAGAGATTCCAGCTCTTCCAGGATCCTCTGGGATGAAAATGTCTGTAGCTCAGACAAAACAGCCGGAAGCTCGACCAGCCTCTGATGAAACACTTCTGGACTGGTAACTCTCGAAGAGGACACGGATCCTTCAGGCCAACCAGAGATGTTCGGGATCGGCGGAGCTCCGCGATTCTGTGGGAGCCTCAGCACACAATCCTTCGACAGATCCACCGAAGTGCCTTTGTGCTCGGCTGCGATTGAAGGATTTGGCTCTTGGTGAAGCCGTGTTTGATGAATCAGCGGCAGCTCTTTGGATATCGTGCTCACGTACTGAGGGAGGACAACCTTCATGTCGCCTGCTTGAACGTTTCGAATGATGTCCCGTGTGCCCTGAAGCTTTCTACCAGCATCTTTACACACCTCGGACAGTTTGTCAGCAAAGTAGCCGAAGACAAAGCTCTTATTGGCTGTCACTTTCTCTGCTTCTGCATCCAGTTCTGGTTTTGTTTGACCAATAAAGGATCCCATCATCTGCTGCTGACTTACTTGTAACCACTGAACCACTGAACTGATGTAACCACTGTTAAAGCTGCGTGACTTTGAGGAATGATCAGTGGGCGGTTTCGTCTCGCCTGCTCTCCCTGAATCACATGTTTGGGATTCAACCTTTTCCTCCGAGTTAGAAAACGAGCGTCCATCGTGAACCTCCTGCTTTTCACCACGATCATCGTCAACACAGCAGGTGGAATCACTTCCATCAGATCTGTTGCTGTGCTGGTCTGGGTGCACTTCTTGCTCAATTTTGTGTTCGGCGTTCAAACAGTTGAGGTCACAAACTGCTCGGCCCACTTCTCCTTTGCTGAGGTCATTGTTTTCAGGAACTTCCACTTTTTCAATGTCTGTAGACTTTTGCGTTTCTTCTCTTTGAATCTGTACGAGACCACGTTCTGGTTCCTCTGACATGTTTTTGTGGACATTAGGACAGACTGCCTCAAACTCCAGGGAATGCTGGAAGCTAGACCCTCTGGCTCTCTGTGTGCACAAGGGGGGGAGTGGAGTCCGTGACTAAGGTGGAGGCTCTAGGAATTATGCTGAAGTTCATAATCCACCCACTGAGAATTACAGTTCCTCCAATCACCAGGTGCACAGGTGGGATGTAAGTGATTTAAATCAATAAGGTGAAAGTTTGTCATGCAAATTAAATTGACAAGTGCACGAAAACTTCTTTCCGAAAGGTTTGAAACTCAAACACAGGCAGAAAAGCATTTGCAAACAGTTCACTTCCAGGGGCAAAGGTCGTCAGCTCATCTCAGCTTTGACTAAAATCATCTGCAAATACTGTTTTACCCAAGTTTGCACAGTTTGAAAGGAAAGACGTTTGGATACTCTGATCATTTCTGCTTCCCATGCTTTGGTTGACCATCATAAAGCAGAGAGTGAGCTTTCCGTTCTCCCAAAAATACAAAGATAAACCAGCTGCAGGGTTTCCCTATGATGTTTAAGCTGAAACTGGTTTAACTGGTACCAACTCCTACTCTAGGATTACATGCACAACGCAGTCTTCTAAAAAAACGTTCAGCCAGCAAAGCTAGCTGACACGAAGCTAAAGTGGCCAGCAGGGGGCGACTCATCTAGCTGGAATCTTCTCCTACACTTGTACAGTTTTATCGTCTCAGTTTCTGGTTTCAGGAGGTTCGTTTTAGACGCTGAGAATCAGTCAGGGCTGATTCTGGGCGGGTCTAAACTGTGACGGACAGCTGTGAACCTACGAGCTCGGTCATCACATCTGGTTTCAAAAGACCAAGATGGAAACAGCAAGAATGCTCCGTCTGAGGCTCAAAAATAAATACGTTCATTGATTCATTTAAAAAACTAACCGAGGTGGTCTACGTCCATCTTTTATATAGTGAGTATGAACAGAACTACAGGTGAGCATCTGAAGTGTCAAACTGTATTGACATGAAGCCTGCTTCGCGTTAAAGTGAAAGGATCTTCCAGGGAACACAGACCTCTGAGGACACGCCCAGTTTTGGCGACACCGTGTGATCTTCTATATTTCACTAAGCCAAGCTGGCGACGACAGGGTTAAAAAAGATAAACACTAATCCCTCGAACCCTCAGCTGAACCTCTGGGTTAAACGCTGCAGCTGGAACATTCGGAGCTTCTCTGTTTGTCATCGAACATTTAAAGAGAAAGCCCATTCTCTGTCTCCTTTCAAATTAAAAGCATATTTATCACCTCAGGATAGTCTGATTAAATTAAGGGCATGCATGAGGCACATCTGGAACACGATGCAGAGATAAAGAACCGCGCCTTAATAACGCGGCAGGATTCGACCCTGGTCTTACCTGATACTTGAGCTTCCTCGGATTAATGTTCGGGAGCTTTTCATCCTCCTGAAAACAATAAAAATAAACTTCAGTGTCTCCAAACATAATGTGGACAAAGTAAAAAGCATCGTGTTCGTTCATAGTCATTATTTATGATGACAGGAAATAAACCCAGGATAAATGAAAGCCAGGGAGAGAGGAAATCAAAGCACATCTGGGGACTCGTGCAGATTAGAGAGCAGGAAAAGTCTGATGGTGGGAATGAAGGCTGGAGGATCCTGGTCTTACCTCATCTGTCAATCTAACAGAGCTACAGTCGCTAACCTCCTCCTCCTCCTGCAGGGTCAAAGAGCTAAACATCAGTTCT
>NC_135172.1:44123122-44233122 GCF_041146795.1 Maylandia zebra | reverse complement strand
CCCTGCCCTCCTTTAGCTACTCCTCAGGTGTGTCAGGCGACTTCGTCTTCAGACTTATTAGAAATAACGGGCGTTCCCTCCTGGAACCGCTGGAGCTGCTTAAAATATAACATGACTGTAACAAACTGTACAGAGCGGGGTGTCGATATTCAGCCATGACTCACAGCAACGAGAAGAACGATTGGTCGGCGTCTGCGGCGCGTCGCGGGGTTAAGGATCAGACCTCTGCAGAGGATGTCAGTCGAGGGCGGCGAGCTCAGCGGACGTCTCCGCGTTAGAGACGCTCGGAGAGTCGGAGAGGTGTGGCCGACCGAGCTGAGCTCACTTCAGCTGTTCCTGACTGTTTAATTACTTTAATCATCGTACGACGTGAGTAAAATTAGACGACGTGAAGTCAAAGGAGCTTGCAAAGAGAAGCGTCTGGACTTCTTTAAGTTGCTTGAAGACGTTTCACCTCTCATCCGAGAAGCTTCTTCAGTTCTAAGGTGAAATGGTGGAGAGTCCCAGATATAAACCTAGTGGGAGTTTCCCCCCACAGAGGGACAAAAGGACCCCCTGATGATCCTCTAATCGCCTGAGCCAAGGTGTGAAACTGGGTGTGGGTCACAATCAGCCAGAGTTTCGGGTGTGTTCATTGTGAAACCTGGCCCCACCTTATCATGCGAATTCCTGAGGTCAGATGGCCCAGGATGTGAGTGGGCGTTAAGGCGTCTGGGAAGGGATCTCAAAACTGGATTATAGATGGCATCTATAATCATCAGGGGGTCCTTTTGTCCCTCTGTGGGGGGAAACTCCCACTAGGTTTATATCTGGGACTCTCCACCATTTGACCTTAGAACTGAAGAAGCTTCTCGGATGAAGGTGAAACGTCTTCAAGCAACTTACAGAAGTCCAGACGCTTTTCTCTGCAAGCTCCTTTGACTACGATGACCTGGATGACTGAGAACCTTCACAGACATCTAGACGACGTGAAGCACGCCGCGCTAATCTGCAGCCCTGAACTCGCTGCTGGAGCAGCCGATGACCTGCTGACTCATCAAACCTCGGTCGTCTGAGCGCTCTCACGCCGTTTGAAGTCTGTACGGCGTTATGGCGCCGTGCATCGGCTCGTGTCTAAAAGCGAGCTCAGAAACTTCCCCTGACGCTCGGACACGGCAGCGTGCGTGCAGCGCCCGTGTGGTGATGGCAGCGAGAGATCTGCAGACTGGAAGTTTGGCTGAATAATGGAGAAACAGCTTCATGCAGAGCAGCTTCCTGATGGTGTTGTTATTTTATTTAAGCTCATGGACTGAAGTAATGATAGATTCTTTCAGTGATGTAAGGCGGAGGCTCCTCCTCCATCGGGAGGAGGCGCGGCCGTCCGCTTCACACGGACTCCCACTCAGTGTGGAGGACAGAGCGAGGAGGCGCGCATGATGCAGTCACTGCTCTGTTTGCAGAGTCGCACAATCAGAAATCACAGCCTGTGCTCTCCGAGCCGACAGGTTAAAGGTCAGCTGGTGTGTGACATCATCGCTCCATCAGCAGCCACTGCATGAAGCTCCTGATGGAGCCGAGAAGTTCAAGCTGATGTTCACCCCCCTCTGTGTGCGTGTGCGTGCAGTCACCCGGGGTTGTACAGCATCACAGTGGAGAGGTTCTCGCAGGACTTGGACAGATCGGTCATGGAGAGGCTGAACGTGGAGAGAAGGCCACTCTGAAACAGGCAGACGGCGTCCTCGTGAGGTTCACCAAAGACCTTCAAACACCTTTCAACACCTAAACTGAGGCCACGCCCTCACCTTTCGTTTCTCCCGCAGCTTGGCCGCCTCCTTCGGATGGTTGAAGCGAAACATGTTGGTCCTGCCGAGCAGAATGACGGCGCCTGGAAAACAAAACCGCACACGACAGAAACGGACGACTCAAATCAGAGCGACAGAACAAAGAGCATCTCTCAGGTAAAGGTGTGTCGCCTCCGGACGGAGATCCAGGTGTCCTGGTCTGTGCACAGCGAACACGTGCTGAAGCATCACGTTACTGTGGCAACGCCCTCCATTACCTTCAGCCCTTTAAAATCTGTTTAGACAGAGCAACACGCTACAGCTGGAGACGGGCCTCACCCTGGTTGAGCTGCGACGGCGCCGTCACCTGGACTCCGTTGACCGAACACTGAGCTCCGGCGAGCGGCACCAGAGTCACCGTCCCGTTCTGGTTCTCAAACATGCAGTGCTCGCTCTCCAGGTCCAGACCGTGCAGGACTGCAGGAGGAACGAGATCACGGTCAGCAACGCCATCAGCCTCTGCACTCATCATCATTACAGTTATGACTCACTGATGTCCTGCTCTGTGGACGCGTCCTCTCTGCCCACGTAGGTCCGCCCCTCCTGCAGAAACGAGACAGAGACACGCAGTCACTGCACCCACCCCTGACGTCCAGCGGGGGCAGCGGCGAGTCAGCCGCACAGAGTGTTTACAGCGTGACACACAAACAGTTTGGTCTTCACTCCTTCATAACACCTTTACGACTCACCTGAGCTGTTTAGAGGACTGAGATTATCTGACCAATAATAACAGACCGTGCACCAAGCACTGTGATTGGATGTTAGTGGCTGGCAGGTATCCGTGTGTGGATGCAGCCTGACGGCATAAACGATCACTAATCTAAAGGTGAGTCCGGGAGCGCGCTGACCTTTAAATGGTAGAGGATGATGCCAGTGCTGAGGAGGTCGTCGTCGATGCCGATGAGGTGAGGCAGCTCGGAGTCCAGCACCACGCCGATGCCCTCTTTCCTCAGAGCGAGCGTCTCCTCCTGCAACATTTTACAACTTCAGCCACAAAAAACAAACATCTGCTCCGAGGGGGGCCGGATGGTCAACGCTCGCCGCTACCTTGAGGATGTTTTGAGTCTCGTTCCATTTGTTGGTCCACTCTTTAGTCAGCTCCAAGACCTGCAAACAGCAGAGCGTCAGCTGCTTCTGCTCTCAGCTGTAAACGTAACGGCGGTCAAGCTGCCGGACGGCGTGAGACTCACCCGGGCTTCATTCTGGTGCAGCTTCTCCTCCATGCTCAGAGCGGTGGGCGAGTCCAGCAGAGCGATCTGACAAACAGAAACCACCAAGCTACTGAGCGCGCTCAGTCTGCGGCCTCGGGAACCGGACGGCTTCCTGTTTCCGAGGCCGCAGGCAACACGCATCACTTTAAAAGGCACAGAGGAAGATGCTGCAGTCCTGCACAACAACCGCCATGTTTGTAGTTCTTACCTGGTTGCCCTGAACCAACAGAGCTTTGAGCCGGGCGATTTCAGCCCGCAGTTCTCGGATCAGCCTGACGTTGGCGTCCTCGTTGATGGTGGGTTTGTTGATGATGTTCTTGGCTCGGTTGGCGTAGCGCAGAGTGCTGAGCGTCTCGCCGTAATTTACGTCGGCGGGAGAAATGGCTGAAACAGAAGGAGATTGCGTTTTCTCGGGGCGCTCTCGGACACTCGCATACGTTCACTTCGTGTTTTCTGCTCACTGGCGATCATGATGGTCTTGGAGTTTCCGCCCAGGCTGTCCTTCAGCAGCCACGTCAGCACCGAGTCTCTGTAGGGAACGAACACCGACTTCTTCTTCAGGTTGGTGTTCACGCCGCCCTGCGACATGTCGGCTGGAACGAGAAACATCCGTCAGTCAGAATGAGGATGAGGAGCAATCGGCGGCTTTAACGAGGCGCCCGACTTTGACTCCATCCCTGAAAACAAAAACTGAAGCACTGATGACACAACGGAAACAAAATCTAAGATTAAAAACAGTTAACCCCGCCCCTGAAGTCAAACCGCTCCTGACCTAAAGCAGAGATGACGTTGCCCAGGGTGACCAGCGACTTGTTGATGTTCCCGCCCTCCTTCAGTCGGACGCCGGTGGCTCCAGTGGCGTCGGCTCGCTCGCTGCCGGCCAGATCGACCAGGTGGATCTTACTGAGGGTTTCGCTGGGCATCTCGGCATCGAACTTGGCCTACAAGGGTCGAGCAGCAAAAGCAAACAATCACCATCCGTGAACGTTTACACGACATCCACGGCCATCACTTTGAAGCACGGAGATCATTTCAGAGCTCTCGTGGTTCTTCTCTCGCTCGCGGCTTGTTTTCGTGTCACGTCTCTCGAATTATTGGTAAAAATATTCGTATGAAAATCGTCGAGCTCAGCCGAGTACTTCCTCTGCTGACTTCTTTATGATGGCGTGGAACCCGTGACCGTCGCTGACCTGTGTGAAGTTGATGGTGAAGATGGCGTGCGAGCGGCTGCTGACATCGTTCATGCCGGTGCTGGCGGTGGTGCGGTTGATGTTTCCGGCCTCCATCAGCTCCTCCACGTCGCCGTAGTTCTGCACCAGGTGTTTGGACAGATCTGAGGTCAGGAGGGAAAACACGCCGAGCTCAGAGAAGACGATCGTATCAAAGATCGGAAGAGCGAGCGCGGGCTGTGTGACGTGGACGTGGTGAGGCTGATGGGTAACACCTTGACCCCCAGCCCCGCCCCCCAAGAATCATCAAAAAAGAACGAAACTCTGCATCAGCGGTTCAGGGGCACCGGACATAAAGGTTTTACCTTCCACGTAGGGCCCGCCTTTCGGGTGCTCCCTGACCCTCAGGTTGTAGGTCTGAGTGGACTTCCTCCTCAGCAGGTCTCTGACCCTCTCGTTGTAGATCTCCAGGTAGCTGAGGACACAAGCACAAACGTGAAAGCAGCCTTTCTGGCTGGACCCTCGCGTGTTGGAGTCGGACTCTCACCTGACTTCTGTGCGAAACGAAGCTTCGTCCCATCGAGTGGCCTCCGAGATCCGACTGAACAAACCCTCACAGATCCTCGGGATCAGGCCGGCGTCGCCCTAAACCGAGACCACAGACATCAGATCGGCCGGCTGAGCTTTCATCTACATCGGGGTGGGGAACTCCAGGCCTCCAGGGCCGGCATCCTGCAGGTTTTAGGTCCTGAGTCACATGATTAGTTCATTACCAGGACGCACCTAAAACCTGCATCACACCGGCCCTGGAGGCCTGGAGTTCCCCACCCCTGATCTACACCATCGTCGTGCTCCGTCACAACACGCTCGGAGCGTTCAGCTCGTGGTGAACACGAAGGAACCTCGGAGCACGTCTGAAGGAACGGCAGAGCGTCGATGCCGGCAAACAACTGAGTAATCTGCCAATCGGCAGCAGCTTCAGCGCTCGAGGTGTTTTTGAGTAAAATACATGCAGTCAGTTTAAAGTGGAGCACACTTTGGCGGTCTCACCGGCGCTCCCATCATGGTGTAGGACTTCCCGGAGCCCGTCTGACCATAGGCGAAGACGCAGGCGTTGTAGCCCTCGAACGCCGCCTTCAGCACGTCGGAGCCCAAATCTTTGAAAACCTGCGAGTGAAAGAGAACAAATGAGGTTGTATTTCTTCTTTGTGACACCACGGAGGCGGAGTCAATACGACGGGCTGCAGCGCGTGACCCGCTCACCTTTTCCTGAGAGACGAAGGTGGCGCTCTTACAGTCCATCGAGTCGTAGGAGAAGTCGTACGTGAAGGTTTTGGTGTGCTCCCTCACCGAGTCGCCGAGGACGCCATCGGAGATCTGAACCAATCACAGCTCAGAGGTTACAAACAGAGCGGTGAGCCCGTTTTCCTGATATTCTGACAAATGAGAGCGTTACCTTCAGGTTGGTGATGGAGGTTTTGGTTCCTTCCATCTCGATGATGCACTTTGCCATCAGATCCTTCTCCCTGAAAAACACCACGAAGCTTCACAGAGCGAACAGGACGACCCTTTACCTTCAGGTAGAACGCTGCCAACGGCAACGCTGTCAGATGTTTGTTACCATAGTTACACAGATGATAAACAGGCTGTCAGTGAAAACCAGACGTAGAGACTCGTATATGAAATCATCTCCTCCAGGTCAGCCTCGTACACCCTCCACTGCTATCCTGCTGCACCTGCTGCACCTGCTGCACCTGCTGCACGCCTCACAGAGCAGCGCTGAGCACGCAGCGTCTGAACTCATATAAAAGAAGAAACTGAACCGATAATCTAAGAAACGCTTAGAAACACTTTAAAATCTGCCGTTTGCCCACAACAACAACAACAACAGAGGAGGAGGGGCTTGTTTGTTTAAATAAATTTGAATATGTAAATATTAAAATTTTTTTCTGTGCTGTTTTTTTGCTGATACGACCACAGAAGCTTCTCTGTGGATAAACACCACACACAGTGTCTCACACACGCACACACACACACGCACGCACGCACACGCGCGCACGCACACACACGCACGCACACACGCGCACACACACGCACGCACACGCGCGCACACGCGCGCACGCACGCGCACGCGCGCGCGCGCACGCACACAGTGTCACACTCCCACAGACACACACACGCTGCGACTTCCTGATGTTTTCTCACTCAGGTGTGTTTTATCTCTGCAGGTTGTGTAACTCTGTTTACTCTCACACTGAAGCAGTCACATGACCGGAGATCGAGTTAACACAAACACACCAGACCGGAGCTAAAAAGACAAAAGGGTCAAAGGTCAGTGGATCATGGGACTGTGAAACGTGTTATTAACTCTGTCAGTGCGCCCCAAGGTGGCTGTGGCTACAATGTAGCTGCCATCACCAGTGTGTGGATGTGTGGATGACTGGATATGTAAAGTGCTTTGGGGTCCTTAGGGACGAGTAAAGCGCTATATAAATACAGACCATTTACCATTTAACCTGCGCCGTGGTTACTTCACACGGATGAATCTTTTTCTCAGGCTTCCTCTGTGTGAACGCTCCGTGCACCTTGTGCTCTCACACTGATGTCATTCTCATCTTACTCAGATTTTATTTTGAAATGCTCACATTAGTAAGAAGTTCAGGATGTTGCTTCATTCTTAGCAGATTGAAACAATAATCTCTCATTTCTGCTGTAATCTCAGACTGACAGCACACAGATCCAGCAGCAGGAACCACACTCGGCGCTGCGAACATGAATAAATACTTAGATCAGAAAGCTGATTATTGGCTTAAACTCGGAGTTAAAGCTTCCAGCCTGGAGCTGAAGCAGTGAAATAAACAGGGCGAGCTGCAGGGCCGTAACCTGCTGCGGGCCCCCGAGCAGCCCCGACATTAACGTCAAGGTCGTCCTTTCATAAACACCTGGAAACCTGCACTACAGAACCAGGCTTCCACACGTTCACCCTGCTGCCCTCAGACAGGTGGAGCAGGCTGGTCAGAGTGAACGTGTCACATCCACCAAATGTTTCCATTGGACGGATTCAGGTAAACACGTTAATAATGTGTACCTGGTCATGAGGTCAGAGACACCAGCACACAGTCCAGGTTCACACATTTGTGTGTGTTTGTGTGTGATGTGAGGTTTCTCAGACGCCCGTCAGCAAAACCACAAATGACGAGTTTAAAGCTGATTTTATATCCACACACACACACAGCGCACGGACCTCTCAGTTTCACCGTCACTAACACAACATTTATGCCTGGAGGTGTATGACACACAACACTTCAGTTCCCAGTGAAGGTGGAGGTTTTTGTTTTGAATGACAAATTCTCTGGAGACTGATGACATCACTTCCTGTTTCTAAACGACTCTGCAGAGTCTGAAAGGATGCGTGAGAATATTCCAACAAAGGACAGTCAGTTTGGCGCCTCTGGGCCTCCGTACATTAGAGAGGACCTGTGTGTCTTTGTAATCTTTCAATGAGCACTCTGACAGGTGTGGATTTTTCTCACCCCGCCCTGCTGCACCCTTCAGCCCCACACAAAAATCATGCAAAGCCGCAGACTTAAAATATGAAGCTGGAACAGCGACAGGCTGCCAGAGAGTCGATATCCGGGTTATTGAATCTGAATGAGGCAAAAATAAAATGTCAGCAGACGGGTCACGGTCACAGTACGACTAACAGCCAACAGACATGAACCAAGCTGCTGTGGGAACTAAATAAAAATATCTCTACTTTAGGAAAGAAGTAAAGCAACGCTGACCTAAAATATAAAAACACAGAGGAAACCTCTGTTTGATCAAACCTGTCAGCACAAACCTGCAGGAGGGTCTGCCCATAACCCCTACAATCAGAATAACTCTGACTAATAACACAAAGAGTCAGGATCAAGGTTATCATGTCCACCAAATGAGAATAAAACCAGCTGGGACAACAAACAAAGACAAAGACTGACATCCTGAGGAGGCTTCAGTGATCGTAATAAACCAAACTGAGACTCAAACATCAAAAACCTCCTGATACTCAGACGGGAATAAAACACAATCAAATGAAACCAGCCCACATTTTAACCCTGACTTCAGAGACGGCTGTGCTGTAGGGTGAACCTGGGGCCTCATCCCTGCAGACTCCTCCAGGTGAGCCCGCACAGGCTCTCAGGTACACACGGCTGAGGCGATGACGTCAGCCAGCCTTTAAATCGTGAACATGAGCCGTGATAAGCTTAAAGTCACTCACCGCCTGTTCATGGGCCGGACCCGCACAGCCACCCGGACCGACGCCATGGCTCATCCCGCTGCTGTCCGCCGCTCCGCGGAGAGGAGCCGCTTTATGGCCGCTAACAGGCGAGCGGATAAACGGGGCAAAAGTCGTACAGATAAAAGCGGAGTGCGGAGAATGGTCCAAAGGGCACAGATGGAGACCGGGTGGGGGGGAGGGGGTCTCGGGAGCGAGTGGATGCTATCAGAGTCCGCTGACACCGAGTCGCTGTCCCGCTGCCTCAGACCTGCGGTCGCTGCTAGCTGCTAGCCTGCTAGCCGGCATCAGGTGGTAAAAACATCGGGATGTATGGAAGCCAGGAAGGGACACACCTCCGGAAGGACGGGAAATGATCTGTATGAAGAAATACAGGACGCGAGAGATTTTAATGTACATCTTTTAATAACTGGGGGTAAACAAAAACACACATTTGAGGTTTTATATGAAAAAATAAGTATACAGAAAGCAAAATTAATAATATGATTAATGATTAATAATAATAATACCTGACAGGTTTTTAAGTGACTGAAATTAATCACACATATATTTACCTAAACAGATGAAGACTGGCGAAAAATCATGAAAACAAGTTAAAAAAAAGTTTGAAAAATGCAAAATTAAGAAAACTTCAGTTTTTTTTTTTAGCATTGTTTTTTTTAATCTAACTGAAAATAAGTACTGTATTGGAAGATGGAATAGTTTGGCCTGTGCAGAAACCTCTAAGGGCTGTTTTGTTTTGTTTTTTAGTTTCTAACATTTTATTTCAGTGAGCACTTGCATGTCTGAGCTTTTGCTGTCACTGACAGCCAGGTCACTGCTGAGGGTCACTGATGCCAACAGACTCAATAAACTGATCAACAAGGCCATTAATGTTGTGGGGATGGAGCTGGACTCCCTTAGGGTGGTGTCTGAGAGGCAGAGATTGTTTAAGATAAAGACAATGCTGGATAACACCTCCCACCTACTCCATGACATGTTGGCCAGTCACAGGAGCACATTCAGTGAGAGACTGAGATTACCAAAAACACCACTGAACAACACATATTAGTGCTATTTCTTAAATTTGTAAACTCCGTAACATGTTGTATTATTTAAATACATTTACTGTTACTGTCTTGGAGCAACTGTGACCCACATAATTTACTTGGGGATTAATAAAGTATTCTGATTCCGATTTTAGTTTAGATTTAATGAGTTGTAATAAGCTCACAGGTAGCTGCAGTTCTCCTCCTGGCCTGCTGGTGGCGGCGGAGGGCAGAGGTCGTGAAAGCTTCAGCCGGCGCCACAGCGAAGTGTTTCCGGAAACTACATGAGCGGTGTGAGCCCAGAGGAGGTGAGCTCTATATTTATGTTAAAAACGTTTATCCGAGGCTCCTCTGACCGCGGTTAAACGGAGGAGCTGCTGGGCGGAGGTTAAATCTGTAGAGGCGACTTTTGACGTTCAAGCGACGCCAGAAAAAAACATTTAGTTTAAAGGCTAGCTGGGCTAAGCTAACACATGCTAACATTAGCCGAGTGAGAGAGGTTTCTGGGAAGCTTTGAATGAATTCAAGCTGAAGCTTTTGATTTAGCCAGATCTCCTCAAACAGCGAGTTTTAAAGTGTAACGTAAACGATTTGTTGCTGCTCTGGTTGTGTGAGTTTACCGAGACATTAGCAAGTATTAAACGGGTAAACGAGGTTTAAAGGTGGAGTTGAACACTGAAGAAGCTGAAGCTGCTCTCCTGTTGTCTCCTCAGACTCCACCATGGACATCAGACCGAACCACACCATCTACATCAACAACATCAACGATAAAATCAAGAAGGAAGGTGGGTGCTGTTCCTCTGCATGGCTAACAGCAGCGAGTTTCTGCTGGAATCGGCATTAAAACTGCTGTGCTGACGATCACAATGCTGATTATTATCTAATTTTAACAATCAGACACATCAAACACCGCAAAGGCTGGAAGAATAAAAACTAAGCATTAACTTAATGAAACACTGATTATAATCCATCAGACTGCTCCGTGTTTTAATGAGAGAGCTGTGGTATTGATTTAACTGTTAGCTCACACAGTCGGCGTTTTACCGGCTTTCTTTCCAACAGTTTCAGCAACAGTTGCCTCAGGGGCTTAGAATCAGAATCAGAAACTTTATTGTCATTGTCACAAGAACAACGAAATTAAGAATGGTCCCCGATCATTGCATCATCCCTAGCAATATCAAAATATAAATAAAACAATAAAATTCAATAAATAAAATAGAATACTTAAAATACTGATAAGACGTAACAGTAAAACATTCACATACATTCCCACACACATGCTTCAGACCGTGCATAGATTAACACAAGAGTGGCGTGATGGACATTTTTTTGTAGTATTCAGATGTGTTATTGCAGTTGGATAACAGCTGTGTTTGAGTCTATTAGTCCTTGCGCTGATTGCCCTGTACTGTCTGCCTGAGGGCAACAGTTCGAACAGGGAGTGGCCAGGATGTGAGGTGTCTGTTATGATGTTTTGGGCCTTTTTAAAACAGTGGATGTTGTTAGACAGGACAGAGTAGCTACGGCCCACTTTGCCTTTATAATCACATCTTTACAGCTAACCCTTGATTCTTTTAGACTGCCTCAAAGTCCTTCTTTCTATTTATTAAACTTTAACAATATCGTCACTCTTTTCTACTTTCAGTCTTTATTATGTGTAGTTTCACCTTTCATTGAAATGCCATCTTATCTGCTGCCAGTACACTTATCAGTAACTGTGATTGGTCAGATGCTGCCAGCAGCGTCCCCATCAGGGGAAATCAGGGAGAATACCTTAGTAGTAGCTTTGTAGTGCCGGGGTCGGGATAAGTCATCGTCTCTGTGGCATTCAGAGAGAAAAGTCCACATCACATAAAATGACCGTAAACGCATCTCAACACATCCATACTACAGTTCAGTAAACGTGTGTGTGTGTGTGTGTGTGTGTGTGTGTGTGTGTGTGTGTGTGTGTGTGTGTGTGTGTGCACGCTATTTGAGTGCAGAGAAATAGAACAATCGCAGGAATAACAAAAACAAACATTATGTATGTACTGCTGAATTTCTTGCAGGAAACGAGGAGCCTTTTTTTCTGCAGGCTTCACTCTGAACTTTGTTCCAAAACATGTTTTAATCATAAAGGTTTTGACAAAAACTGTCAAATGAATTCCTCATTTTTCAGTTTTCTTCTTATTTCTTTTTTATTTGGTTCAGAAGTGGCCGTACTGATAATTAAGAATGAAATCTTCTGATTAGCAACACGTTGGAATCATGTAAACTTTATAAAGTTCTTGCTCAGATGTGGCTCCAGACTCCGAGCCCTACTTTCTCAGTTCAGTCATTTTTAAGATAAATAAATCAAACAAATGCTCCACAGTTAAAGTTTTACTGATACAAACGTTTAGATTTTGCAGTAATAATCTTCCTCTGAGTTATTTCTGATGTGAATGCAGCTCGAACTGATTCTTCTCTTGAAGCTTCATCCATGAATCATTTCTTTAAGACTTTAAAGTTTAATTAACTGATAATCACCAAGGATGGAGTACCAGCTGCCTGTGACCTTTGACCCTCCTTATAATAAAAAAAATAAAAAGACTCCGGGATGAACGTCGAGATGTTTGTGAGGGTGTTTGAACTCGTCTCATCTTCCTCCCGCAGAGCTGAAGCGCTCGCTCTACGCACTCTTCTCCCAGTTCGGGCAGGTCATCGACATCGTGGCCATGAAGACAATGAAGATGAGGGGACAGGCCTTCGTCATCTTCAAAGAGCTCGCCGCTGCCACCAATGCCCTGAGGCAGCTGCAGGGCTTCCCCTTCTACAACAAGCCCATGGTAGGCTGGAATGCCACCTTCGTCGTGGTCATCGCTGACTTCCTCCCTCTGAGCAGCTGCGTCTTTAACCCTTTTGTTTTTTTCCAGAGGATACAGTACGCCAAGACCGACTCTGAGGTCATCGCCAAGGTCAAAGGATCATATGGCGACAAGGAGAAGAAGAAGAAGGAGAAGAAGAAGGCTCAGGAGCTGGCGGCTAACGCCACAAAGAAACCGGCGGCGGTGAGCGAGCCAATAAAATGTCTCCCCTCACTGCTTCATCAAACCTGTACATTTCACCTCGTTCCTGCTGTGAGACAGGAAGTTACTGTTCACCAGACTCCATTCACAAAAACAGCGATTTCCCCTGACAGCCCAAGTGAGCTGTTCGCCCACGGCTGCTGTGATTGGTCAGTCGGTTTGTGTTGGAAGACATTTCCAGCGATGGCAGAAATCTCTCGTCTGGTGGATCAGAGCGACGGTTCCCTCCTTTACCACCGGGGGCGCCGTTTCTTTTTACGTTTGACGTTTTTCAAAGATTGATTTATTTTTTTTAAAGATTTTGAAAAAGTGCGTTTAACGTTTTAGTCATCGTTATGTGGCAACCCGGCCAACGTTAACGGGTAGCTGTTTATGGTTAGACATGGCGTCGCCCTCCCACAATGAGAGGACCATGAAGGAGGGTGTGTGGGCGGGGCCTGTGTACAGAAACCCTTCATGTAATACCGGGTATGATCACATGTGAATGTATTTGTAAATAAATTAGTGCTCGTTTGGGCCGGGCTGGTCGCGGGGGGCCGGGCTGTAGTGGATGCGTGCTCGCGCTCCTGCAGCTGTCTCCCAGCATCTGCGATGATGTTGAAGCTGCACTTCGTGTCTTTACGTGAGACCGTCGCAGCGCTCCAGCTGCTGCTTCGTAGTCGTCTTTATTGGACTGTGAATATAAATCAGCCGCCTCATTTCAGGCTAAATCGGCAGCCGCTGCACGTGGAAGCAGCCAGACTCCTCTTCATCAGCCGCTCTAACAGGGTTTCCGACAGGAAATGGCAGCAGCGGGGCCGGGCGGCGGACGTAAATGAGCCTTAAACCAGGATGGCTGGTGCGCTCTGCTCCTTTATTCTGTCGTTTAACTAAGTCTGTGAACCACTCGGCGCTCACTTCTCCTCTCGCTGTTCCCGGTTTTCCCGGCGCTGTATTCATTTCTGACTCTGCTCTGTTCGCCATTCCTCTGGAGATGAAACCTTTGAACGTGTTTAACGCCTCTGTCTTCTTTCTTGTTTGCAGGGATTGGCCCCTCCTGCGCTCACACCTGCGGTGCAGGTAAGTTTTACCTGAGCGTTGTCATGCCTTTGCCTGTCCTGTTATTCCACAGGAGCCGGAAAAAACCTCCTTTTCCTGATAAGGAAACAAAGTTGAGTGATGGCGCCCTCTGGGTTTGCCGTGGCTCAGTGGGAGGCTGTGGGCCGTCGGTGGTTTGATCCCCACCGCCTACAGCCTGCGTTCTGTTGTCATTGTTTTAACGTGGCTGCAAACAGTGGATCGACGCCACCTGCTGGCCACAGCAGTGTGTTGCAATCTAACGGCTGCTGCTTTAACAGCAGGAAAATAACTCGATAACTTTTAGAAAATTAAAAATTTCTGTTAAAATTTATAGAAAAGTGAAAGCAGTGAACATAAATCCCACGCTGGCCCGGGTCTCCTCCTGTTTCCCGTCTCTGGCTCACCCGTGGGATACGTCAGAGTTATGAGTGACTCGCTGTTAACGGCGTGCTGCGACCAGGCGCTGATACGGCTCTCGTTCTCTTCGCAGGTTCCAGACAACCCTCCGAACTACATCCTGTTCCTCAATAACCTCCCCGAGGAGACCAACGAGATGATGCTGTCCATGCTCTTCAACCAGTGAGTGCTGCACAGCTCACTGTGGTCCTGCCACACACACACACCTGCTGCTCCACCCACACACCTGCTGCTCCACCCACACACCTGCTGCTCCACCCACACACCTGCTGCTCCACACACACAGCTCCATCCACGAGGCTGCCAAGCTGCCTGATTTAAGACTTCAAACAAATGTGAACAAAAGCTAAATGCAGTGATTTACAAATCTGATCATTTATGCTCAGCTGAAAACATCAAAGGTTTAAAGTTGTAACATTGTATTTATTAAGTCCATATTTCAAACGTTTGTGGTCACATCCAGCAGAGTTTCCATACGTCAGAGATCTGAACGTGCTCAGCCTCCTGATGTTTGAACGTTTGTTTTTCGCCTGCAGGTTTCCGGGTTTCAAAGAAGTGCGACTCGTGCCCGGGAAACACGACATCGCCTTCGTGGAGTTTGAAAGCGACACTCAGGCGGGCGTGGCCAAGGACGCGCTGCAGGGCTTCCGGATCACGGCGACCTGCGCCATGAAGATCACCTACGCCAAGAAGTAGTCGCCTCGTCCAATCAGAGACGGGACACAGAGACTGAGGGGGGGCGGGGCTGGCGGTTTGGGGGATTTCTGTCGTCTGGCGGTGTGCGGAGCCTAATGGCGTCTGTTTGTTTTTGTTTTTTTAAGTATATTTTCTAAGAGGAACGCCACGGAGCTGCTTCTGATTTTGTAAAATAAAATCATTTTTCATAAACGTGCCTCACATTTTTACTCTGACCCCCTCAGGTCTCAGAGGTCACGGTGTCATCTGACGAGGGTTTAGAGAGCACTCTTCTCCTTAGCGACCGGCGGTTGCCGTGGTTGCCAGTCGGCGTTTGAGCCTGTGTGGTTTTAGACGTGAGCGCTGAGACGACTCAAGCCTGTGTGTTTTCGCCGCGTTTCACCTCAGGCTGCTTTTACATTATTGATCAAAGCTTCGTGTCGTCATGCCGACAGGTTGGCTCACGCCGGCGGTGCCGGCGGCTCGTCTCGGGTCTTCAGGATATGAAAACCTTGTTAAAGCAAAGCCTCGGGTTTTATTTCTGTCGTAGCCGAGTTGTAGTTGATCATCAACAACATCCAATTAAAATCCAAGAGTTTCACCAAACGTGAAGCTCCGCCTCTGTTAGTACAGTAACCTCACAGCAGCCGTATTATTGGTCAGATGATGTCATTCCAAAGGCTCCAACAGTACAAACACGCTCAGGTCAGGTGACGCTTCAGCCACCTGTGTCACCATCCGCCGGCTGGTTAAACGTGCAGATGCGTTATAACTGCACAGGTGTCAGAACGGAGGATTGGCTCAAACTACAGGGTTTTTTTCTACGCTTGGGTCTGTATGATGTCACAGAGCTCTTGTCCTTATATGGTCATCGGGCCTTGCCAGCTGCTGTTCAAAGCTTTACCTTAGGATAACCTGTTTCTGCGACGAAGCTGACGAGACCCGACCCCTTAAGATGAGCAGAACAGGATTCTTCTGGGTTTTAAAGTAGAACTTCTTCCTCTTGTTTCTGTCAACGTTGTGATTTTTTTATTAAAAGTGATTTAAACATGTGCGGCGTTGTTGTAGATTCTTTTCCAGTCGTTTTCCTGCCTCCACCTGTCTGTCGTGTCGCTAAACAGAGAAGGGTTATTGATCGCCGTCGGCACATCAGTGCTTTCTGTGATGTCGGCTGTTAATTTCCTCAGAGATGCCTGCAGGGGTTTATGGGATTGTGGAGCTGTAAGTCAGCCGTGACGGGGTGGGATCGACTTTTGGTATTTTATTGTTTGGTCTCACGGTGCAGGCCGTCTGAAGAACAGCGACACGTGGAGCGTTTGTATGAGGGCCTGTAGGAAGCACAGCCTGTATATAAAAGATGGAGGTAGCAACCTTGACCAAATAGTCACACACTGGCTTGTAAAAGTGAAACCTCGACGCCTGGAACTGAAACATCATCACAAGTGGACTGACTCAAGTTTGGAGCCTCAAGTGGCCATCAGAGGAACTGCAGACGCTGTAAAAGCCTCTGACGCAACAGGTTAGCGGGGGAGGGAAGACAAATGTGATGTCATGCTGCTCTGGTGCTCTAACCTGTGAAAACAGGTGAGCAGAGAACGAGTGCTCGTCACAGGAAGTCGTGCAGCCGTCGGGACATCGTTCTGCCAACTTCCTCTGTTTAAGCTCCTCCCTCTGAGTGCCTGACACGGCGGTACAGCTGTGGCTTAGACTGGGTGAGATGTACCTGTGCAGCTGTGATGTCAGTTTTGGCAACAGCGAGCATTTTTGCCGTGGTCGTCTCTGTGTTTAGGAAGCCGGTGTGACGCCTGAAGGTCTGAACCAATGAGCACAGGCCGGAGAACATTTCTGACTAAGAATCATCATAGATTTAAATTTGAGCCAAAACTAAAGACTGAGCTCAAAAACTCATCAGGAAACAGCAAATAGGCTTTGCAACCACGTTACTGCCCTCTGGTGGCCAGCATAAAAGGTGCAGGTTGACTTTTCAGGCCCCGAAGCTTCGTCCATATCTGACACATCGATGTGAAGAGCTGAAGATGCAGCTGACATTTGGAGGAAGAAGCTTGTGGGTCTTAAGTTTAGATTAAAAAGTTTTCAGGTTTTTGTGACTTTAGGAGCTTAAAACAGACATAAACACTCCAGTGAGGCCGAGCGTTAAACCTCCGACTGAATCACACCCTCGACCAGAAGATGGAAGGCCACCTCAGGTTTTATGTTTCATTCAGAGTTCATTCCTCCGCCTGTGGAGAGTTTCCACCCCCCCCCGCTGCTTCAATTTATCTGCCTCTGGCAGCTGCAGGAAAATGAATCAAAATGTTTGAGTGCATCAACAGAAGCGACCGGAGAGCAGCCACGCTGAGACACGCACGAGGAAATCTTTCATCCTGGATGGAAAACGCATGCAAATGATCTTTATTCACTGTACGCTGATAAATATGACAGTCACATTAATAAATAACCAGCAGAGAAGGCAGGAGAGTGTGCGAGGCCTCTGCTTTTTAAAACACAAACAATAAATGTTTCAAAGTACACACTGTGCCTGCGTTTGAAGTAATGTGAGTGCCCAAAATGAACCGAAGCCATCAGATGGGTGTAAAGAAGCACTCGCTGTAAAAACATCAGCAGCATGTGCTGTTGATGGGATATCAGCCACAATTAAACTGGGCCCGGGCTGTACTTGTGTCTGCCCCCTGGTGGTGGAGACGGAGACAAAGATGGACGTAGCTGCCTTGACGTCTCTTTTTTTTAATGAATCCAGATTTGAAGCCTCGAGGCAAACGTGCCCGCTGTTGCTGTGCTGGTTGCAAAAATGGAGCTTGGACGAGGAGGGGCGGGTCTAACTGTGAAACCGGATGCTCATTGGCCAATGACAAGTCACAGGATAATCGTCCATTAAGAATCCTGGAAACAGGATCTTATCTTACAGTCTGTGCATTTTGCAGACGCCAAAATATCATAGAAGTTCTAAATCATCATCATCATCATGTGAAAGTGTTATACACACTCAGAGGCTCATATATGTATACATGTGCATATTTCAGATTAAGGACAGACAAACCTGTAATTGTGTCGTTGTGTAATTTTGATTTCTGTCTGCACAAATGTAAACATGCGCACAACTCCATCAGAAAGGAACGTGATGGTCAGTCGGGAAGCAGGTGACACTTTAATGTTGTCTGCAGAAACCAAGTGGCAAATGGTCTGTATTTGTATAGCGCCTTACTTAGTCCCTAAGGACCCCAAAGCACTTTACACATTCAGTCACGCACACATTCACACACTGGTGATGGCAGCTGCATTGTAGCCACAGCCACCCTGAGGCGCACTGACATATGGGCTCAAATTGTGGTCATAAATATTTTGTACTTGTAAATCAGGATTTGTATGTGTAAAAAGAATTTGTGTGTGGCCAAAAAATCTGTGAGAAACTCAAGTTTCAAGTTACAAGTACGGATTTTTGACCCTATTTTTCTTCCTTTCATCTGATTGGTCAATGTCATGTCAATCACAAATGTAACAATCCAATCAGAGAACAGATGGGTTTGGCTGTCGAGGGGCGCTTTTTTTGAACTGCAGGTCCTCGAAGGGAATAAATGCCCTTTTACATGCCAACCCAGCGTTTTCCTTCATCACCACGAAGGAAAACAGTCTGTGGTCGTCCGAGTTTGGTGATTTTTGTGTCACAGGTCTACGTGTTTAATACAGGGACTTCCACAGCCTTTTCAACAGCGCTGCGGACCGCGGGGGGCGGGCAGTGTTTTGGAAATGACAGTCTTCATTACAAAGCTTTCTTCGTTATGAATTAGCATACATGTTTTTATTAAACATTTGAAGAAACAGCAAAAAAAACAGAAACTCTTGTAGAGGACATAAAGTCAGAGATAGAAACGACAAGGAGCAGGTGCATCTAGTGCAGGTAGAGCTGCTGCAAAAACCCACAGAGCCCAGCAGCCAGCAGCAAATTCTGGATCCTTTGCTTTTAGTTAGCAGTTAGCATTAGCAGCACATCCTGCTCTGATGTGAAAGGACCTTTATGCTGCGCACTGTGACTCACAGCAATGGTCCCGGGTCAGCCCTGACTTTGTGTTAAACTAATCCTAAAGTAATGATGTGTTTCTAACCACTGATATAGCACAACTTTATCCTTTCAACAGCTGCTGAAAGTTAGGGGACCTAGCTGCTATCGGATATTTATATAGAGATCCTCCAGCTTCAAACCCTTCAAGGAGTTCAAAAAAGCGCCCCTCCGACAGCCAAACCCATCTGTTCTCTGATTGGATAGTTAAATTTGTGATTGACATGACATTGACCAATCAGATGAAAGGAAGAAAAATAGGGTCAAAATTCGTACTTGTAACTTAAAACTGGAGTGCAGAGTTTCTCATGTAGTTTTTTGGCCACACACAAATTTTTTAACGCATACAAATCCTGATAGTACAAAATGTTTATGACCACAATTTCAGCCCATACTGACGCCACCTCTGACCACCACCAGTAGGCAACGGGTGAAGTGTCTTGTCCAAGGACACAACAACCGAGACTGTCAAAGCCGGGGATCGAACCGGCAACCTTCCGATTACAAGGCGAAGTCCCAACTCTTGAGCCACGATCGCTCCTACAGCCACATCAGACGCTTGAGCCGCTGCCACAGGTGAAGGCTGGGGTGTAGATAGATAGATAGAACTTTATTAATCCCTCGGGTGGGTTCCTCTGGGAAATTCGATTTCCAAAAAAGCACAGCACCGACAGAAGTTACAGAGTTACAGAATATTACACACACATATATATAAATACAGAGACAATATAAATAAAATATACGAAGGGGATAAATAGAATAAATAGGAATAAAAAATAAAAATACAAGTGAATTGCACATTTCAAGTATTGAGGTCTATTGCACCGTTGACTATTAACAAAGGTATTGTACAGTGAGGTGAAGAGGCACTACAGCTTAGTTGTTCCCCCCTCCTTTGTCCTCCTGTTTCCCCTCCCTCTCCCCTCCAGGGAGGAGTTAAACAGTTTGATGGCGTGTGGGACAAAGGAGTTTTTAAGTCTGTTAGTTCTTGTCTTTGGGAGAAGCAACCTGTCACTGAACAGACTCTTCTGGTGGTTAATGGCCGTGTGCAGAGGATGCCCAGCATTGTTCATAATGTCCAGCAATGCCACTGTCACCAGAGTGTCCAGCTTCATGCCGACCACAGAGCTAGCCTTCCTGATCAGTTTCTCCAGCCTGGATGAGTCCTTCTTTGCTGTGCTGCTCCCCCAGCACACCACAGCATAGAAAAGTACTCCAGCAACCACCGACTGGTAAAACATCCTCAGGAGCTTCCTGCAGATGTTAAAAGACCTCAGCCTCCTGAGGAAGTACAGTCGGCTTTGGGCTTTTTTATACAGGTGCTCTGTGTTGCATGACCAGTCCAGTTTATTGTCCACCCACAGCCCGAGGTACTTGTACTTGTTGACCACCTCCACCTCCTCCCCCTCTATCTGAACCGGCAGTGGACCTTCTCTGGACCTCCCGAAGTCCACAACCAGTTCCTTAGTCTTTGAGGTGTTGAGTTGCAGGTGGTTTGTGTGACTCCATGCGACAAAGTTCCTCACCAGACTTCTGTACTCCTCTTCCTGATCATCCCAGATACACCCCATGATGGCCGTGTCATCTGCAAACTTCTGAATGTGGCATAATTCAGAGTTGTAGCAGAAGTCAGAGGTGTACAGGGTGAAGAGAAGAGGGGACAGCACAGTTCCCTGTGGTGCTCCTGTGCTGCTGACCACTGTGTCAGACGTGATGTCCTTCAGCCTGACGTACTGTGGTCTGTCGGTGAGGTAGTCGGAGATCCAAGCCACCAGGCAGGGGTCCACCTCCATCCTGTTCAGTTTTTCCTGAAGCATACAGGGCCGGATGGTATTAAAGGCACTGGAAAAGTCAAGAAACAGGATCCTGACCGTGCCTTTTCCCCCATCCAGGTGTGAGTGGGCTCTGTGTAGGAGGTACAGGATGGCATCCTCCACTCCGACACCCGCCTTGTATGCAAACTGTAGTGGGTCCTGGGCATGTTGTACCTGTGGTCGGAGGAGGTCGAGGAAGAGCCGCTCTAGAGTCTTCATAAGATGTGTAGATGGGCAGGTAAAGCTGATGTTGACACCACCTCTTGTTCAGTCAAAGGAGCTTGCAAAGAAAAGCGTCTGGACTTCTTTAAGTTACTTGAAGACGTTTCACCTCTCATCCGAGAAGCTTCTTCAGTTCTAAGGTCAAATGGTGGAGAGTCCCAGATATAAACCTAGTGGGAGTTTCCCCCCACAGAGGGACAAAAGGACCCCCTGATGATCCTCTAATCACATGAGCCGAGGTGTGAAACTGGGTGTGGGTCCCAATCAGCCAGAGTTTCGGGTGAGCTCATTGTGAAACCTGGCCCCACCTCATGTTCACCTTGCCATCACTCTGAGAAAGACCCTGAAGTACCTGAACTATGTGAACTAAAGTCACAGGTCTGCAGGAAGCTAAGTGGGCCGCACTCACAGGAGGAGAAGTGCCGTTAAATGAACTCCAAACAGGAAATCTCAGCCTGACACAGACGGGACCGACAGATCGTCCTGCCACAGATGAGCCTCATGTTAAACTCAGTTTTAATGATCGATGTTGATAAAGCAGCAGATCATATCAGGAAACCAGAGGATGAAACAGGAAACAGTCAGTCGGAGACCCTGCAGCTCATCAGGTGGGAGTTTCCTGTGGGTGGGCGTGTTTGTTTTACACTGAAATCTTGGATTCACTGGAGTCAGTCGTCCGGGTTCCTGTGAAAAGCTCTGGTGGTGCAGGTGTTTAGCTGGGGCCTCTGTATGAGCGATTACAGCCTGACGTGATGCTGAGAAACAAAGCCAGCAGCAGTTTGTGGACCTCGGAGCAGATCTGGAGTCAGTCTGGTTTTCGTCATCGCGGCAAAATCCCTGGAAACGGATGATGGATGTGTTTCTGTGCGTCAGTGTGTTTATGGAAGCGCCTGATGCTGCCAGGCTGCTCTCGGAGGTCCTGCAGGTCTCGTCAGCTTCATCGCAGAAACATCAAAGCAGAGAAACCAGAGACGTCTGAGGGTTTATGAGCAGTGGATGAATGCTGCGTGATGCTTTCACAGCTGACTGTCGGCTCACGGCCTTGTTTTCAGAGGCTGCTGATAATGGAGTCGCCGGGGTCGGGCTCGGAGTGGGCGCATTTTTCCTCCTTTTGATCTGCAGAAAACCCCAAAAGCAATGGTCGCGGACAGCATGGACACGGCCGTCCACCTGCACACAGACACATGAACTGTCTTCATGCCCTCAAAGTAAAAATGTTCGTCCCAGAGTAGGTTGCAACTTTTTAGCTATCAAGCACACACAGTCTGACGTGCCCGAGCACTATGCACAGCCAGCTGGGCGGAGTGTAAATATGCACCGTCTTCACGTTATAATAAAACTGTTGTAAAAGGTTAGTGTTCAGCTTATTAATACCTCGTTTTAAGCAATGAAGAAAAATGCAGTACAGAAATCACGCGAGCGTTTCCTTTGAAACAAAAACTCAGCAAATAGATCAGGAGCTAAAGTTCGCCGGGTTATTACGCTGCGCAGACCAAACAGCGCCTTATTTCTACGAGTCACGTAACACCTCACATCTGCTGTGCGTGACAGGCGTCGCTGTGACTGGACGAAAGCTATTTGTAAGAGTGCCATCTGTTGGTCAGGACGTGGCACTGCAGGTCAGTATACGGGACATTTAAGGTGGAATAAAGGACGAACCTGCTCGTTGTACGGGACGTCCTGCTGTGCGTTGCCATGTAAATAGTTTGCATTTCATGTGTATGTACTTGCTAAGTACATGTGAACAGATCTTGAATAAAAAGATCAAACAGGAGGCCTGTCCCAAAGTCACGTGACAGCTTGAGAGCTCAGTAGTTGGTGGACTTGTGGGAAATGTGTAAGTATTTTATTTTTCTCACATAATTTAATGTTTGGTTCACAGGTAATTGTTGCATTAGAAATCACACACACACACACACACACACACACACACACACACGTCCTCCGGTCATATCCTGGGTAATAACACGCAGCAAACAGGCTTCCCCTGTCAGAGGCGGTGGGGGGAGGGGGGGGGGGGTGGAGGTCGGTCGCTGTTCGTCGGGAGCGCGCCTGCTGCTCGCGCTCGTTTCTTTTCATTCAGCAGAGCGGAGCGAGGAAGAGAAGCATTTTCAGGTCTGTATGAAATCCTTCCACATCTTTTATTTATTTCTCTCAGATCAGCTGATTTATTGTTAACAGGACTCACACCCAGCCTCGGGTCACATGGGGGGGGGGGTTACCCTCTGAAACTTTATTCTGATTCTGTTTTTATGCTTTAAAATCTGCTTTACACGCTGTCAGTGTGTTTAATCTGTAGGATCAGAGACTCTCTGTGTGTTTCTGTGTTTCTGTCTCTGCTGCTGAGCTTTGATTTCTTAACATGAGGTTCAGGGGTTGAAATCAGGGGCCAAAAGTCTCAGAGGAAGGTTAATGCTTCATTTTTAATCTGCTGTGGAGGCAGAGAGGTCTCAGCTATACAGGCAGCAGTCGCTAAAAGATGCTCAGAAATATCTGATCGTGCTGCACCAAGTAGTGACAGGAAAACAAGGAATTGATCTGAACTTATTTGTTATTTTTATTTCTTCTTCACTGCATTTGTATCACAGCTTTATTAAAATTATGTTTTTTTGTGAACAAAATGTGAAACATGAAAAAATTGATCATGTGTCAGCTGATATATTCACTTTATTTTTAAGACAAAATTTTCCGTATAAATTTTTCTCTTTTTAAATATTTTGTATTATTATTTCTCGGTATTATCATTATGTTAACATATAATCATCATGCTCCAGTCAGATCCTAAACATTAAAGCTACTTTTTGTAATTACCATCTGGAAAATACAACTCACATTGTCACCAGCAGGGAGCAGCACTTAGCCAGCGAGTTTGTTAAAATGTCACCTTTTAGTCTTTTTCTAAACAGTGTTGCCTTTTCTCAGCTCACCATCGTAAATCAACACTTAAATGACTTAGACTCACAAGCTGGTCTTAGAATGAAGTATATTTAGTCTAAAATACAACCCATGTCTGTTCATCCTTTGTCCAGTATATCCACACCCCCTCTGCACATGCTCAGACCACCTCCACCTCTCTGACTCTGAGCTGTCCCTCTGATGGACTCAGGTCCATCCTGCTCACCGAACGTCTGAACATCTTCAGCTCGACTCCACCGTCCACCTCCAACCATCACAGCAGGCAAGCGACCGTAGTCATGAATACGTTTATAACTAAAGTTTTGGGACATGCAAATGGTTCCACAGGGGTCTATTCGTTATTATTTTTAATAATAATAATTATATTATTATATTATATTAATATTATATTATTATTATTATTAAAAATAAACATTAAATCTGTTTAAAAATATATATATACTGAAATTATTATGAGCACTAAAACATTAAGCAGACGTTAAAGCAGTGCAGTTTAATGTTGTGTTTTTATAATGACATATTGCATGAAAGCTTTTTAAACTGTCTGTTTCTCAGCGATGTAAGCTCCCGAGTCTGTTTAAAAGTATATGAATCAATAATCTGTGAAACATTTTAAAACAACAACGGCAGGAAAGACTCGTCCCCACAGGACACGGCGTGCTGCGCTAAAGGGTTAACGATGATGTGAGCAGCAGCTCCTTGCAGCACAAAGAACAATCAGGAGGCAGGTTGGTGAGAAGCTCCTGCGTCGAGTTTTCAGAGCTGAGATGCAACATTCCCCAGCCTGCAGGCGAATCTGACGACTGCTGCACACCAAACATCCAGCCTCACCCCGAGCGGCCAACGACACGCTCCATCTGCAGCAAACACGCAGGGAAAGAAGCCATCAGCGGTCATGGCAGTAATGGCTTTAGAAACACAGGCTGGCCTGAAGGGGGCGCTCTGTTATATGCATTTATGCTCCCAAACCACTTCCTGTTAATATCACTGTACAGGAACCTGCTATAATTCAGCTGCATGTGCAGCAGGGGGCGCTGTTCCTAGACAAAAACATTTTATTTTAGTCTGTGTAAATTTTCTCACGCTGTCCACAAAACCCCAGCGTTCTGCTAGTGCGTGCTGATTGGTCGGTTAATGATGTAGGACAGGGCGTCGCCGCGATGGTGGTTTCCAAAAGATCGTTAATATGTTACCTCTGAACTATAGCCACTGACTCAAACCCTCCTATTAAAAAATATACAGAAGACAAAAATGTTTGCCCCGTTCAGTCTGGATGAACTCGAGAGCGCCCCCTGCGGTGAGAAGCTCTGTGTTTGTGAGTCTGTGAGGACTAGCATTAGCCTCAACTGGCCGTTAGAGGAACTGCATCTTTTGGTGGGTCCACTTTTAGTCACTGCCAACCGCTAACCGTCAACCTTTTTATTACTGCAACCATGACAACCTCTAGTTAGGGTCCTCGCTTCTCTGACCTGAGAACAGAGGTGAGCTTCACGACAGCGACCAGTCATAGAAAGGTGTTTTTGATCGGTTCAAACGTGAACTTTGGCCCCTCCCAAATTTCAAAGGTTAACCCTTGCCTTGTTGTCCCGTCCCTGCAGGCGTAGCAGTGCGAGCATGCTGACCTGATCCAAAATGTGCACCTCGACCAACAGCAGCTCAGCGCTGGTGGGTGTCTTCCCAGATTACGGGATTTCCCCAGACGAGATCCTGGACACCACGCAGGGGCGGGCCTTCTTCGTGGCCACCATAGTCATTGGCGTGGTGCTGGTGGGCATCATGCTGGTGTGTGGCGTGGGGAACTGCCTCTTCATCACCAGCCTCGCCCGCTACAAGCAGCTCAGAAACCTGACCAACCTGCTCATCGCCAACCTAGCCGTGTCGGACGTGCTGGTGGCAGCGATCTGCTGTCCCTTCCTGCTAGACTACTACGTGGTGAAGCAGCTGTCGTGGGAGCACGGCCTGCTGCTCTGTGCCTCCACCAACTACCTGCGCACCGTCTCGCTCTACGTGTCCACAAACGCTCTCCTGGCCATCGCCGTGGACAGGTGAGTTCACCTCCGGGAACACAAGCAGACAACACAGAGCCTCTGTTTGTGCTTCGGTTGGTTTGGCGTGTAAATGTTCCGTGTGAGAACATCCTGGGTAACGGCCGTTCGGTTTATAATATTGCTGAATCTCTGCCACAGCGTCAGCACTTAGAGCTGCCCCTCAGTGGGCTTCCAGAAGCTGCCCAACCAGAGGAAAACTGACTTACCCAGAGGGAGGTCTGAGAGTAGGAGGAGCTAAAAAGGTAGTGAGAGGCTCCGTAAAGGCCAGGATGTTTTATTACAG
Source organism: Maylandia zebra (assembly GCF_041146795.1). NCBI lineage: Eukaryota > Metazoa > Chordata > Actinopteri > Cichliformes > Cichlidae > Maylandia > Maylandia zebra. The sequence continues at coordinate 44,207,062 of NC_135172.1, read as the reverse complement.
AATAGAAGTATGGAACAGAAAAGTCCACTCCTCTTTGAAATGATTGGTAATTATTGCTGATGTTCATGGTTTGGTCCTCTGAAACAACCATCAGGATCCTACCAGGATGGACGTCCTTACAGGTGATCCATTTAAATCTTAAATATTCACTTTGTGCCTGAAAGATGGACGAGGTCAGTACGACATCACTCGCTGATGAAGATCAGAGCGTCTGGAGTCCTTCTGACGGGATCAAAACCTCCAACATGAGCATCATGCTTCATCCAATCAGACGTCAGAGGAGAGGCTACACTGTAAAACATGACTGGCAAACATTACAGTAATACTGAGGAAATTTACAGGAAAAATATAGAATCAATACAATGTTACAGTAGTATAAATGCAGTCATATCCTGTCATTTATTTACAGTAACAGTGCTGCAAATTCAATTACTGCACAGTTACTGTAAAGTTTACTGAAGTCCACTGTGATCTTAAGTGGAGCTCATTGCACATTAAATATTAAACATGAAGGTTTTGTTGATTTACTGAGAACTCATTAGTATCTGTAAAAACTGCCACATCTTCTTAAGCTGACCAGTTGGGCCATATTTGAGTTTTGCCGGTCCGATGCTGGGCCCTGGGCCTTACTTTGACACCCCTGTGGGAATGCTGCTTCTTTTAAACGACCATCAGCCCGCCCCGGGGTGGGATCCTTGTACTCTCAGATCAATCTTCAGAGGTTTTCTCCATTAATGCTTCCTGTCACGTGACCTCAGGTGTGCTTGAGCCAAAGTATGAATGATGTTTGAGTCACGCTAAGAAACCAGATAAGCACTCGAAGCGTGTGAGTCGAAGCGTGTGGCGGCAGCAGCGAGGCCGCTGATGATGTGCAGGGTCCTGACGGTGGCTCCACATCAAGCACATTCCAGAGCGGACCAGCTGACAGACGGGGTTTACATTCTGCTTCAACAAAAGCAGCTCCCGTGTTTCTGAGTGAAACCGGGCAGCTCGCGCTCCGGCGGTCCTCCACGCGTCCTTCATCACGCCTGGCTGACGGCTGTTAGTGTTTCCAGAGAGCTTCTGTGTATCTGGGGACAACAAAGTGGTTCCACTTTCCTCGTTATCCTGAGAGCGAACACATCCAAACATCTGGCAGCGTGTCAGACCGACTCAGGGTACAAACACTTCTGCAGCTGATAACAACACAATCCATTAAATCCAACGAACACGACTGCTGCTTCGCTTACATCAAAGCTCAGCTCCTCTGAAACTGCAAACACAGTCTTACATCAACAGAAACACCAGAACCCCCGAGAGGGGACATCCTGAAAAACTAAAGCTCCATTCAACCAATCCGATCCATTCAGGCAGAAATACCAGGAAAGAAATGTGTCCACAGATTTTAGAGGCGGAAAAGGAGCTCCGCCTTCATAACAGACAAGACGATGACAGCACTGAAAAACAGCAGAAAGATCTCTGACGTGTCCTCACAGTCACAGGTTGAAACGTCCCGTGTCCAGACGGTGCCGTCAGTACGTAACCACCACAAAAACAGTCTTACTTTGTAAAAGAGCAAAACCTCCAAAGGGAACAGGATAAAAAGCCAAATCAGAGGCCCTGATAGGGCCTGAGAGGACCTGAGAGGGCCCGAGAGGACCCGGCAGTTTGGTCTGAGAGGGCCTGAGAGGACCTGAGAAGACCTGAGAGGGCCCGAGAGGACCCGGCAGTTTGGTCTGAGAGGGCCCGAGAGGGCCTGAGAGGACCTGAGAGGGCCCGAGAGGACCCGGCAGTTTGGTCTGAGAGGGCCTGAGAGGACCTGAGAGGGCCCGAGAGGACCCGGCAGTTTGGTCTGAGAGGGCCCGAGAGGGCCTGAGAGGACCTGAGAGGGCCCGAGAGGACCCGGCAGTTTGGTCTGAGAGGGCCCGAGAGGACCCGAGAGGGCCCGAGAGGACCCGGCAGTTTGGTCTGAGAGGGCCCGAGAGGACCCGAGAGGGCCCGAGAGGACCCGGCAGTTTGGTCTGAGAGGGCCCGAGAGGACCCGAGAGGGCCCGAGAGGACCCGGCAGTTTGGTCTGAGAGGGCCTGAGAGGACCCGAGAGGGCCCGAGAGGACCCGGCAGTTTGGTCTGAGAGGGCCCGAGAGGGCCTGAGAGGACCTGAGAGGGCCCGAGAGGACCCGGCAGTTTGGTCTGAGAGGGCCCGAGAGGGCCTGAGAGGGCCCGAGAGGACCCGGCAGTTTGGTCTGAGAGGGCCCGAGAGGACCCGAGAGGGCCCGAGAGGACCCGGCAGTTTGGTCTGAGAGGGCCTGAGAGGACCCGAGAGGGCCCGAGAGGACCCGGCAGTTTGGTCTGAGAGGGCCCGAGAGGGCCTGAGAGGACCTGAGAGGGCCCGAGAGGACCCGGCAGTTTGGTCTGAGAGGGCCCGAGAGGGCCCCGGCAGTTTGGTCTGAGAGGGCCTGAGAGGACCTGAGAGGGCCCGAGAGGGCCTGAGAGGACCTGAGAGGACCCGGCAGTTTGGTCTGAGAGGGCCCCGGCAGTTTGGTCTGAGAGGGCCTGAGAGGACCTGAGAGGGCCTGAGAGGACCTGAGAGGACCTGAGAGGGCCTGAGAGGGCCTGAGGGGGCCTGAGAGGCCCTGAGAGGGCCTGAGAGGGCCCGAGAGGGCCCCGGCAGTTTGGTCTGAGAGGGCCTGAGAGGACCTGAGAAGACCTGAGAGGGCCCGAGAGGACCCGAGAGGGCCCGAGAGGGCCCTGGCAGTTTGGTCTGAGAGGGCCTGAGAGGACCTGAGAAGACCTGAGAGGGCCCGAGAGGACCCGGCAGTTTGGTCTGAGAGGGCCTGAGAGGACCTGAGAGGACCTGAGAGGGCCCGAGAGGACCCGGCAGTTTGGTCTGAGAGGGCCTGAGAGGACCCGAGAGGGCCCGAGAGGACCCGGCAGTTTGGTCTGAGAGGGCCCGAGAGGGCCTGATAGGGCCTGAGAGGACCTGAGAGGGCCCGAGAGGACCCGGCAGTTTGGTCTGAGAGGGCCTGAGAGGACCTGAGAGGGCCCGAGAGGGCCTGAGAGGACCCGGCAGTTTGGTCTGAGAGGGCCCGAGAGGGCCCGAGAGGGCCCCGGCAGTTTGGTCTGAGAGGGCCTGAGAGGACCTGAGAGGGCCTGAGAGGACCTGAGAGGACCTGAGAGGGCCTGAGGAGGCCTGAGAGGGCCTGAGGGGGCCTGAGAGGGCCCGAGAGGGCCCAAGAGGCCCTGAGAGGGCCTGAGGGGGCCTGAGAGGGCCCGAGAGGACCTGAGAGGACCCGGCAGTTTGGTCTGAGAGGGCCTGAGAGGGCCCGAGAGGACCCGGCAGTTTGGTCTGAGAGGGCCCGAGAGGGCCCGAGAGGACCCGGCAGTTTGGTCTGAGAGGGCCCGAGAGGGCCTGAGAGGACCTGAGAGGACCTGAGAGGGCCCGGCAGTTTGGACTGAGACAGGCTCATCGTCCAGCTGCCAGTCCTTCTGGGTCAAAGTAAGACCAATGTTAGATTAATGCAGCGCTGCTATGTAACTGATGATGTACTGATACTCACAGCCGGACCTTTAGACTGTGATTCATTAAAAATCACAACATTAAAAAATCAGATGATTATGATTCAGCTGATTTAGGAAGCGTTGACTATATTCTGTTTGTTATGTTGATTTCATCATCCCACTGATGTTTGTATTCGTTTATAGTGATTCATTAAGGTATGAAGGAGATATTAATAACAACAAACCATACATGTCTGTGGCACACATGAGCAAAGGTACGCCTTTCAGCACGCTCTCTCCCCCGGTGGTCAAAGGTAAATTATAAGGTGCACTTAAAATCCTTTATTTTCTCAAAAATCGACAGTGCGTCTAATAATGCGGAGCGCCTCATGTATGAATCCTGGTTGTGCGTACTGACCTCGAACCGATTTAATGTGGTTAGAGACAAATGCAGTCGCATGGCAGGATGCTGTAAACGGACCAAACTTCAGTCAGGAGAACGGCTGAGATAATCCATCCACAATACGAGGTTAGTCATTAATATACTGCAGCAACATGGGAACAGAGCCGCTGTGATAGAATACAGCATTAATGAATCGATGGTACAGAAGTGGAGGAAGAAAGAAGAATGAGTGGAGTAGTTTGACTCATCTGTTTTGTTTCGCTTAATGTGCTTTATGGTCCGAAAAATACGGTAACTAAAAATTTATATTATCAAAGCTTCAGAAACCAAAAGGTTTCCGTGTTTTAGAAGCAGTCCGTGTGAAGGGCGCAAAAGCCGGCCCTCCTCCACCTGAGCCAGCTTCCCGTCTGTGTCTGCAGGTACATGGCGATCCTGCACCCGCTGAGGCCTCGTATGAAGCACCAGACGGCGTGCTGCGTGATCCTGACCATCTGGCTCGTCCCCATCTTCATCTCCATCCCGTCTGCCTACATGGCCTCAGAGACGACGTACCCACATGTGGACGGTTGCCCCGATAAGACCTTCTGCGCTCAGATCTGGCCCGTGGACCACCAGGTTTACTACCGCTCTTACTTCCTCCTCGTCTTCGCTCTGGAGTTCGTGGGCCCCGTGTCTGTCATGGCCGTCTGCTACACCCACATCTCCAGAGAGCTGTGGTTTAAAAATGTTCCAGGTTTTCAGACGGTACAGATCCGCAAGAGACTGCAGAAGCGCAGGAGGACCGTGGTGGTGCTGATTCTGGTCCTGGTGGCCTACATCCTGTGCTGGGCGCCGTATTACGGTTTCACCCTGGTGCGGGACTTTTACCCCACCCTTATCTCCACGGACAAGAACTCCCTGGTGGCCTTCTACGTCATCGAGTGCATCGCCATGAGCAACGGGATCATCAACACCCTCTGCTTTGTGAGCGTCCGAAACAGCAGGAAGCAGCTGAATAAGTCCATCAAGTTCCCTCTGAGGCTGGTGAGCTTCGTGGCCACCAAGTGGCTGGATGAAGCTGAGCCGCGGACATCCTCCCTCCGGGTGACGGAGGAGGTGGAGGGCGGCCGGCTGAGGTACTTACCTACTTCTTCTTCTATGGAAGGCACAAAACATCCGGTAAAGCGGCTGCACGCAGAGACTCGGAGCTGAAGTGAGGAGCGAGCTGTGACGTGTTTGCTCAGCAGAACTGTGGCTGCTGCCGAGTGTTAGCGACGCTGCATCGTCCATGGAGAGACTTTCTGATCCCGTTTTTGTCGTTTCCAACTGTTTGTATCTTATGTGGATGAAAATATTATTATTGTTATTATTTACAACACTGAGGCCAGAGACCTGTTTAAACTGGATTGCATTATTAGGGGCGTGGCCTCTCTGACTGACAGGTGGCTGTTGCTGCTAGCGTCACCTGAACTGGACGTCTGCACCATGTTTGTGATGTTGGAGCTTTAAGGAGCGTTTTAATGACATCATGTGACCAATAACATGGCTGCTGTGTGGGTAATTGTGGGAAGTTGCTAACTAGCATTAGCTGCAAAGTTATCTAGATATGGTCACGTCCGACTGCCACCGTGGCAACAGCTACGAAGCTGAAGTGAGGCTTCAGGAAGACGTGTCGACCACCCCTCAGCGTTCGGGGCCCTCAGTTAAAGTGACATAATCAGAGTTTGGTGCGACCTCCTTCTGCCCTCACACCAGCAGTTTGGAAGGAGTCCACCACATCTCCTCCTGCCTCTTCTTCTTCTGTGGATTTCAGCCCGACTCCCCGACGTGCTCCTGCTGTTCAAAGTAAAACTGTTGGTAATGCAGCAGGCTGCGTGCGCATGCACGATTCTCTGCTCATATTCATGTCAAATAAAGATGCATTTTTAAGCTTGTAATGAAGGAGCAGAGGTGAGAGCTGGAGTGGTGCGTGCTGGTGTTCGTGCAGCTTTCAGAGGCTGTTTGTACCTCGGTGCGCTCTCTGCGTGGGCTTGTTTGATCTTTAGACCATCAGTTCAGCCTCCGCCATCGTTTCCACCCTCATTAGTGCCGATCAGCACACAGCTCTGTGAAGCCGGTCTCTTATTTATGTTCACGCAGCAGCTTCAGACGCACAGACTCAAAGTCCGCCAGCGTCCTCTGTAGCAGCATCGAGGGAGTTTATACTGAAATCAATACTGCCTGTTCTTCCTCACATCACAGGGTTTCTGACCTTTCTCTGGTGTGTGTGTGCAGCGCTGTCTCACAGGTTTGATCTGCATATTTGTAATGCTGCTGTTGTATAATCTGCTTAGCAACGATGAACGCGAACCTGAAGAGAACAATGACTCGCTACAGTCCCTCCCTGCTGATTTGCATTGTGTGCCCATGTTAGGGTTCACTCACATGGTTGTAAGTGTTTTAATATTCATTGCGTTGCAAATAAAAAGCGCCTGAAATGGACGAAGCAAACAGGTACAGCTCTGTGAAAACGAACTGCCTCTCTTCTTAAATCATGAACGACCTGGAGCTAAGTCCAGCTTCACTGCCAGGCCTGGTTTAAGTCCAGACTTTGAGCCAATCAGAGGTGGAGCTGCTGGTTCCTGCAGAGCAGCCAGACCGTCACGCGACCACCACCCTGGCTGCTGCTGCTGGGATGTTTCTGGATGAAACGTAGAAAGTTCAGCTTCTGTCTCGTCAGCCCTCAGAATATTATCCTCCAGATGTTTGTTGGCAGATGTGCGACGAGACTTTGTGATCTTCTTGGTCAGCAGTGGTTTCTGCTTGGACTCTCCCATCTTTGCCCCGCCTCTTTCTTACTGTTGACCTCTGACCTTATCTGAGCCAGGTGAGTCTGCAGGTCTGCAGATGTTAATCTGGGCTCTTCTGTGACCTCCACAGCCTGAGAAATGTCTCTGTAACCCTCTCAGGCTGATGATGTCACTGACTTTGTCTTACTCGGCGATGTCAGTTATCACAAACAGCTGATTGCAGTTCTTGCTGCCAACGATGACACAACCAGTTATTAGCTTTAAGAGGCGACGACATCACAGGGCAGCGAGGTTTGGAAAGCTTTTGTTCCCCTAATAAACTAAATCATCGTGTAAAAACGGCATTTTGTGTTTATGCGGATTATCTTTGTGAGATATTATAAAGAGCAGAGATGTTTCAGGCTCAGCGACACAGCGAGGAGCTTCTCTTAAACTGAGTCTGAAGTCATATCCTGATGTTTTCCCCTCAAACTGTCCTCATCAAACAGTGTTGAGGTCAGTCTGAATACACTCAATGACCAAATGTTTCCATCGATGATTTTCTTTCATGCCCACGACAAAGCCGGGATTCATCGGCTCAGACTGGACATCTCATTCCCCACAGCCCGACTCCCAGCATCAGTACTGGTGCCTGTGTATAAGCTCAGTGTAAGCCGCCGTCATCACAGCTGAACAAATACTTGCTTTCTGTGCGTTAGACTACGATCGTTAAAAGAAACCAAAAACTGTCATAAAAACACATTTTTGTTCAGTCAGATTAGCAAAGAACGTTTAGAGACCCTCCCCTCAGGATGACACCTGCACAGGTGACCAGCGGGCTGCAAAACACAAAACACTCCACAGCTCTGCCGGGTCAGCCAAACATCAGGGGCTGAGCTTCCTAATCAATCAAATGGACTTCCTGTCGCAGCTGTGACAGAAGGAAGAAAGGAGACGCCGCTTTGTTTTTGATGTATTTAATAGAAAAACAGTCCAGGAATCAGTGAGCTGATAAAAACGGTTCACCTTCCTCTCTGAGCGACTCACCTGTGGCCAACAGCACAGACTCTATTTACAAAATAAAAGCAGCTCAGAGAGCGCCACGGCTCAGCTGTCAGGTCGCTGCTCGGACCCTCTGTGGAGGACGCCGTCTCCACAGAGGGTCGTCTTACCAGAATGAATCACTCGCTTCATTTTAAAGCTGCTTCAAAATAAAACTGAGCCGAGCGCGTCCACTTTGGACGGCCTCAGGTCGACTTCTCACAGGTGACTTTACAGGTAAACTCGGGGAAATCCAGAACTTAAATGGGTCGGGTTTTTATTTTAGTGTTACTCATTTTAATGTTTGGTGGGCCTCACACGTGCTCCACCCCCACAGCCAGAAATAATCCCTTTCACATTAAAAGTCCTTTTAGTGGAAGAAGACATCCGCTGTTTCTTCTTCGTGACACTACAGATATATGAAGACTTTTTCACATTAAAATGAAAACAATGAGACTTATTTTGAAAAAGTGCAAAGACTTTCTCTGTTTTTCACATTAAAAGCAAAACATAGGCATATATTTGAAAGCCTAAATATGAGTTTTACTCTGAAAAAACCTGGATGCACCTCAGCACTAATCACAAGTAGAGCAAACTGAAACATGATGGCAGAAATAATAGTTTTACGTTTTAATCCACGTGTTTCTCCTTTGCTGTGCTCCTGATTGATGCAATCCAAGTTTGACAGGCTGCAAGACTTTTAATTTGAAAAAACACCTGGATGTTCCTCACCACAGCAAAGAAGAAAATGGAAATACAACAAAAAAATTTAAATATGTTTTTTCCTTGTTATCTCACTCCTTATTCACAAAGACTTCCTGATGTTATTTCCACATTAAAAGTCTGTAAAGGGAAGACTTTGAGACTTTTAATGTGAAACAACACGAGGACGTGTCTTATCCAACATGACGAGTACCATAAAGTAAAAACAAAAGGAATCAGAAAGCAGAAATCATGTGTTCATACTCGTTTCTTCTTTGCTGAATATATTAACAGATGTTTTTCACATTAAAAGCCTCTCTACAAAAGGCTGCCGAACCTTTAATGTGAAAAACCACACAGGTATGGTTTAAAATCAATCAGGACACAAAGATGAAAGAACAGCCTCTCATCTGTCTCTAATGCAGATGGAGCGGGTTTGATCTTTTCGTTTGTAGAGGATGACGTCATCAAACACGGCGTTCTGGTCTGGTGAGCCCTCAGCGAGGGGCAGGGCAGGTTTCCGCTTACTTCCTCCTCTTCAGGAAGGCCGTAGCCTCTCTCTGCAGGCCTTTGATGTCCTCCTTACCGCTGTCGTCTGAGTCAGGAGGGACGTAGTCCGAGTCATCGCCCGCGTCCTCGCTGTCGTCATTAATGAAGCTGTCCTCGTACTCGTCCTCGTCGTCAGCGGGAGTCTTTTTGGCGACGTGGCGAGCTGTGGGGGGATTTACTGCGAGTGAGTCAGAGAATGAAGTGGCCGAGATTTAGTTTCTGTTTCTAATTTTCAGACCCTTTTATTTATCACCTGTTGTTATTTACTTCCACCTGTACGACACAAATGTGTGTGTGTCCATGAGCGTACCTGGTTTCTTTGTGTGTTTGTATTCCTTCCTGTGCAGGGGGTTTTTCCTGCAGAGGAAACAAAGTTCACGTCAGAATAAAGTCGAGCGATGCAGGTCAGACGATGTTTCCTGACAGCCGTCCGTCTGCAGCGTCGGCCGCGTCGAGTTAAAAATACTCGAATTACTCATCGCAGAGTCTGCAGCGAGCACGGAGACAGCGAGCCAAGTGTCAACCAAACAAACGCTGCTCTGAGGAACACGAATCGCATCAGTGTGTGTGTCCCTGTGTGTGTGTGTCCCTGTGTGTGTGTGTGTGTCCCTGTGTGTGTGTGTGTGTGTCCCTGTGCGTGTCCCTGTGTGTGTGTGTGTGTGTCCCTGTGTGTGTGTGTGTGTGTGTGTCCCTGTGTGTGTGTGTGTGTGTCCCTGTGCGTGTCCCTGTGTGTGTGTGTGTGTGTCCCTGTGCGTGTCCCTGTGTGTGTGTGTGTGTGTCCCTGTGTGTGTCCCTGTGTGTGTGTGTCCCTGTGTGTGTGTCCCTGTGTGTGTCCCTGTGTGTGTGTGTGTGTGTCCCTGTGTGTGTGTGTCCCTGTGTGTGTCCCTGTGTGTGTGTGTGTGTGTCCCTGTGTGTGTCCCTGTGTGTGTGTGTGTGTATGTGTCCCTGTGTGTGTCCCTGTGTGTGTGTGTGTGTGTATGTGTCCCTGTGTGTGTGTCCCTGTGTGTGTGTGTGTGTGTGTGTATGTGTCCCTGTGTGTGTGTCCCTGTGTGTGTGTGTGTGTGTGTGTCCCTGTGTGTGTCCCTGTGTGTGTGTGTGTGTGTGTGTGTCCCTGTGTGTGTGTGTGTGTGTATGTGTCCCTGTGTGTGTGTCCCTGTGTGTGTGTGTCCCTGTGTGTGTCCCTGTGTGTGTGTGTGTGTGTGTGTGTGTGTGTCCCTGTGTGTGTCCCTGTGTGTGTGTGTGTGTGTGTATGTGTCCCTGTGTGTGTGTCCCTGTGTGTGTGTGTGTGTGTGTGTGTGTGTGTGTGTGTCCCTGTGTCCCTGTGTGTATGTGTCCCTGTGTGTGTGTCCCTGTGTGTGTGTGTGTGTGTGTGTGTGTGTCCCTGTGTGTGTGTGTGTGTGTGTGTCCCTGTGTGTGTGTCCCTGTGTGTGTGTGTGTGTCCCTGTGTGTGTGTGTCCCTGTGTGTGTGTGTGTGTGTGTGTCCCTGTGTGTGTGTGTGTGTGTGTGTCCCTGTGTGTCCCTGTGTGTGTATGTCCCTGTGTGTGTGTGTGTGTGTGTCCCTGTGTGTGTGTGTGTGTGTGTGTCCCTGTGTGTCCCTGTGTGTCCCTGTGTGTGTGTGTGTGTGTGTGTGTATGTCCCTGTGTGTCCCTGTGTGTGTGTGTGTGTGTGTGTGTCCCTGTGTGTGTGTCCCTGTGTGTCCCTGTGTGTGTGTGTGTGTGTGTGTGTCCCTGTGTGTCCCTGTGTGTGTGTGTGTGTGTGTCCCTGTGTGTCCCTGTGTGTGTGTGTGTGTGTGTGTGTGTATGTCCCTGTGTGTCCCTGTGTGTATGTCCCTGTGTGTCCCTGTGTGTGTGTGTGTGTGTGTGTGTGTGTATGTCCCTGTGTGTCCCTGTGTGTGTGTGTGTGTGTGTGTATGTCCCTGTATGTCCCTGTGTGTGTCCCTGTGTGTGTGTGTGTGTGTGTGTGTGTGTGAGTGCGCGTGTGTGTGTGTGTGTGTGTGTGTGTGTGAGTGTGTGTGTCCTTCGTAGTGACCCTCAGTTTTTACAAAAACGTTCGTTTTTATGCAATAAAGTCAATAAAAAGAAGATAAAACAGAAAAAGTATCAAATCAATAGCTTTGTGTTGTCTGACAGCAACAATGTGCTGCAGGCAGTTATTAAGTAACTAAACCCTGATGTGTGATCTCTGAGGCTCCTCGTTGGTGTCTGTTTGATCCAGCTGTTTGTCAGCAGCTGCAGAGCCTCGGCCGTCGGCTCAGCTCTAACCTGTAGCAGTCGCTGCCGTAAGGACACTCGGGTTTGTCCTCCTCCTCCTCCTCCTCCTCGTAGTCTGTGTCTCCAGGGTGACTGCAGTCCTGGAAATGAAGTGGGTTCTTCCTGGAAAACACAAGCAGGGAGGAAACGAAGGGTGTGAAGCCCACCTGTGCAGGGCGGTCACCTGCAGTTGTTTGCTATGCAGCCTGCACCACACCGTGGGCTGGAACCAGCTGCTGGAGTCACTGCAGTGAGGACAGCTGCTCCTTGTTTCAAAGATTTTTCTAAAAGTGAAATCTGAAGGACTAATCTGAGGCAGCGAGCGGCATCTGTGAGATGGTGAAGGGGCGGGGCTACGAGAGGCGCTTGACGCACCTCATCGGCTCGAGTGCTCTTCAGCTCGTCTTCAGAGGGAAACGAGACATCAAAGCAAAAGCTCTCAGAATAAATTCAGCCTGTGACTCCGTGTGTTTCAGTGTCGTACCTGTAGCAGGCCGTCCCGTACGGACACGGCGTTCTGACTCGGGCTTTGGAAGGGGCGGGGCCAGACTCGGCGTCTCCGTCTGACCCGGCGGGCTCGGCTCGTTTAGACGTCCCGTTGTTTTCAGACATCTTGCCCTCCTTCTCAGACTCATTTGCTTTGTCCTCCGCTTCCGCCTTCATGGTGAAGCTGTCGTTCTCGCCGCTGTCCTCAGACCTGTTCGGTTTAGCCCGACGGTGGGCGGCGGCCTCCTGAAAGCCAGAGGACATATTAGTCTCTTAGGTCAGGAGGCGGAATTTAAACCTGGAAACAGAAACTCTGCTCAACAGGTCTCACCTCAGGTTGTTCTTCGTCATCACTCAGTTTTCTCCTCTTCCTCGGCCTCTCCTCCTCCTTCCTTGTGAACTCCGCCTCCTCAGGTGAGGAGGTTGTTGCGGGCGTGGCTCGTGCGACAGCTGCTCGTTTAGTGGCAGGTGACGGCGCTGCAGGTCGGCAGGTCCGAACTAAACAGACATTTTCAAACAAATAACAGGATCAGAAAGGGCGCCCCCCGCAGGCAGAGGGAACACAGGACGGGTCTTTGTTACCTGTCGGGGTGGAGGGCGGAGTCTTTGCAGCAGGTACAGCCGCCTGCATCCATGCAGGTAAAACTCTTCTCCTGGTCACAGACGGAGCGGCGCCTCGCTGATCGTCTTTCACCGATCCTGCCGAGTCTCCCTGAAAGAAACGCAACGAGACGACTTCACTGATTGGCTGCTCGCTTTCACACTGCCATCCACTGAGCCACTGACACGCCCACTGTGGGATCAAACACGTGAAGCCGCCTGCTGTGGCGCCCCCTGGTGAACGAGGGAGGAGCTGCTGTCAACCAAAGTTTCCTTTATTCTTACAGTAAGTCCTGTTCTGATGATGATTATTTCTGTCAGTGTTTGTTTGTCTCATAACTTTGTTTGTTAAAAAACAAACTGTTCTAAAGTTTCATGTTTCTGTCACATCACATTAACCCTGCACTCTGAAAGCGCCTCCTTGATTAAATATCCACACTTGCTGACGTCACTCTTAGGCCCCGCCCCCTGAGGAGTCCTTCTCCAGCAGCTTCTCGTCTCTGAAAAGTTCAGCCTACCTTGAACGGTCTCTCGGCCTCCTCGTCTTCCTGCGGAGCTGCTGACGGCGGCGGCTCCTCCTGGTTCAGTCTGGCAGCTGGACGTAGATCCACAGCTGGATCAGGAGGAACAGGAAGTGTCTCTTCTTCTTCTTCTAACATCTGGCTGTTCCTGTGGGGAGCGACACTGATGCAGATAAATGTGAACTTCTGTGAGCTGGAAGCATTAACTTTGATGTCAGCTTCAAAGAGCGCGACAAAATCGGAAACCTACGCTGCGCCTAATGTTCTGACCGAGCGTTTAACCCCGCATGGCGCGGCCCGCACAGATAAAAGAGCTCCCGTTACCTGAGAGCAGCCTCCACCTTCATTACTCAGCGAGACGGTTCGAGTCTTTGTCTCGACCGACATCAGGACAGAAAGGAGCGTTTTTCAGACGTCAGAAGTACCTGGGCGTGCGCTCGTCTCCGCCCACTGACACCACCTCGTAGATGAACCGACCCGGCAGCAGAGAGAAGAAGTCTCCGTGACGAAGGACGTGCCAGGAACCTTTCTGCAGAGGTCGAGGGTCATCGGTGGGGGTCGACTGAATGAAGCACGGGTTCAGGTGTGTCTGAGGACCGAAACAGCAGGAGGTTAAACGGAAACTCAAACAGCAACAACAACAACAACAACAATAATAATAATAATGGAATTAAAAACAAAATCTTCCAAAGCAACAGGGACCAAGGCTGAATTTAAAGCAAAGGGAGATTTCTATGATATGAAACAACCACACTTCTACATTTACTATAATGTTGAATAATAAAATGATTATGTAATAAAGCTAATGTAATAAGAAATCTAAACCTAAACCTGTGGCCTGCCTCACATTCAGGAACAGGAGGAAGGACGAACGTACGGCTTTGAGGCGCAGCTCTCCGCTCAGGTTGTCCAGCAGCCCGTGGTGTCTGGAGACTCGCTTATCACTGATCTGAGACGGGAAACAAGGCAGCGTTTACAGACGTCTCCAGCTGCTCCTTTTACAGTATTACTCTGAATAAATCAAACAGACTCAAGCTCAGCCGTGATGAATGAAGGGAAGCAAACCAGGTCTCAGAACAACGACAGAAAAACAAGAGAGGGAAAAGCTGCATCAAAGCCACGCCCACATGACGGATCATTTCCCACTGTGATGATGCTGAGCTGCTCTAACAGAGTCCACGAACACACACGCTGCTGTCTCTGACGGGTCAGATCAAACATGTTTAGAACTTTTTCTTCTGTGGACTTTAGTTTCATTTATTTCATGTTTTTTAAGTTGTGTTTTTTTAAACAGGAACAGGTCAAATTATACAGACATGATGGGTGGCTCAAGACTTTTGCACAGTGGCCCGTTGTAGCCTTATAAAGCAGGGGTGGGGTTTAGATCTCACCCTGGGTGAACACACCTGGATCAGATGATTAGTTCATCACCAGGCCTCTGGAGAACTGGAGGCCATTTAAATGAATGGATGAAGGACACCTCTGGACCTCGAGGCGTTGCATTCCCCTCCCCTGTTTTAAAGGATACACCTGAGCAGCATCTGGCAGGAGGACGGAGGAGGGTCAAAGTTCAAGGTGCTAGCTTATGAAGCCCCGCCCTCTCTACGTCGGCAGATCAGTGATCCACCTGATCATGTCTGGTCACTTTGTTATTGATTAGTTATGAGGTTTAAATCATGTTTTTAAGTGAAGCTAAGCTTCCCTGGATGTATCACGTGATTAAAGATCACGTGCTGCTGTAACGAGCAGAAGTCTGTAAATGATCCGCGGTCATGTTTTCAGACTGAAGAGGAGAGGAGGACTCACTCCCAGTAACGGGCCCCGGCCCAACACCGTCTCTCCGGGTGGCAGGTGGACCGGATCCCCGCCGTCCACCGGGACCAGGTCGAAGCCAGACATCGGCTCAGCGGAGCGGACGGAGGCAGCTGCACCCCGCTGGAGGAACGTGGAGGAAAACAGAGCAGCGCCACGCTTCGACAGTTCAAAAGGTTTCAGGTTAAAAGCAGCTTCTCGGACTGTGGAGGGGAACCAGACCGAGCAGCAGCACCGACACAACTTCAGCTCAGCAACACCGTTCAAAACTTCCGGGTCGGAACGGAGCGTGCGCACTGGGTCTCTGACGTCACTCACCGAACTCCGCCCAGAATCTCTCTGATCTTTTATTAATCTCCCTTAAAAATAAACCTAACCTTGCCTGTGCTAACCACCCCGTGTATGCAGATGAAATTAATCTGTAAAAACAAAACATTTATCTCTTCTGCCGAAATGCTTTTAATATGACAGCGTTGTTGCACGTGAGTTATCGATGAAAAATACAAACAAACGTAAAAAAAGTTCCACATTTTCCATATATTTGAAGAATCGGCAGATTAATGAATGGGATGTGGTAGGGACTGCTTAAGAACTGCAGCGTGAGAAATGCTTTACAGTTTAATTTTATAATTAGAAAATTAAGAAAATCATATTTTCAACGGTTTTCAAATTTAAATTAACGGACGTTTATGCCTTGCACGCATGCGCCAAAAATCAAAATATGATGACGTAGCGTACGTTTGTAAACATCCGTTAGGACATTTAAACCGTGTGAGCTGTCTGTCAGAGACCTCGCGGACGGTAAGACACCGGTTTTCTCTCGCGCGCCGCCGCCTTCTTATCACACACACCGGGACACGTGCACGGTAAAAGTCGGTGTTCGGTCTGAAAGCGGAAGCGGCCGGTGGAGTTTTTCATGAACTGTTAGCTGTTAGCAGGGGCGGAGGCGAGTGGTCGGGGTGAAGCATTAAAATCAGCTTTTGTTACCGAAAATCAGAGCGTCGGCCAAAAGAGCCACGCAGGACGGAAACAACGGGGATATTTATCACGTCTGTCTTTGAAGACAGACACGGGAAGCAGTTTGTGCTTGGGTGACGTCTCCAGGCTGGGTCCGTGGGGACCCCACTGTTCGTGTTTCTCTTTCGGTTTGACGTGGGAGCCCTTCACCTTCGTCTCACAGTCCTTTGTGTCCTGGTTTCCAAACTTTTCGCTTTTTTTCTGCTTATTTTGTGTGAAGTCTTCATTATTTGGCAGCTGGATCTTCTCGTCGCTACTCTCTCGGAGGTCTTTTTCTTTCTTTTCTCGCTCATTTCAGTCATTTTGTCTCTTTTTCAGCTCACAGGCTCATCTTGAACCTTTCTGTCTTTGTGATGTCATAAAAAACAAACCTGCATTTTATTTCGCTTTTCCTGCGTCTGTGCTTTGCAACATGTTTGATGAAGAATCTCAGGCTTCACTGTGATTTGTCTTCATCCTTCACTCGACCTCCACAGTGTGAGTTAAAAGTCTGAGGTCTTTAATCTGTGACTCATTTCTCCATCGCTGTCGGCTCTTTCCTCAGGCTCTTCCACTCAGTCCGACTCTATTATGCAGCATGTGTGTGGGAGGACTCCACCAGTGTTTTTTCTCTGTGAAGGAGGCCCCGCCCTGACGGCAGCCGAAGGCACAGCCCCACCTCGCAACTTTGCCGAGATGCTGCCGACAGAAATGAGCGTGAGGATCTTTGGCGAGCTGGACGCGGCGAGCCTGTGCAGCGCGGCGAGGACCTGCAGGCTGTGGCATCAGATCATCGAGCAGAGCGAGCAGCTGTGGAGGAAGCAGTGCCTGATGGTCCGAGCCATCTGCCAGAGGGAGGTCGACAGCGACCGGAGACACGGCCTCTCCTGGAAGGTTCCTAACATATTATGTCTTAGAAAACATCTCAGATTCTTCTGAAACTTTTCCAGGTTAATGATCTGCTTCAAACAGGAACTACGCTCATTTCAGATCCTGCAGTCATTAGTCAAAAAGGGATGAAGGTCAGAGGTTTTAAACATTTTTCCATCGATGTTTTTATGAGGGATCTGATGCTGATGAAGGTCACGTGACCTGTGTCAGCAGGTTTGCAGGTCAGAGCTGAGATTTGATCTCCAGGTTTTCGTATCAGACGAGTTGATTTATGCACATTAAATCCTGAATATTCCAAAAAGCATCACAAACTTGGGATGCAGGTTTCACAGAAACGTTCTATGAAGTTAGGTTTGGTCCACGGTGTCACACCTGTGGAACGTCACGCTGAAGACATGTTGTTTTCTTTTCATATTCAAGCTTTAAGTCCCTCAAAATATATTGTTGGAAAATGTCTAAGAACACTTCGCCCTTTGTTTGAGCTGAAATTTTGAATAATTTCCCCAAAGGATCCCTGGCCTGGAATAGTGACAGTCAGCTGGGAATTATTTTGCTGGGATGAAGCAGCTCTGAGAGCCATCAGCTTTCGTCTGATTGGGCTTCTGCTGGAAGGCTGCTGAGGGGCAGAACCTGTGGCTGAAGTGTTGGATATACTCATAACATTATAACTGTTAGTTCTGCCTGTGAAACAGAGCGGAGTGAAGACTTGTCCACATGTCAGACGCTGCAGCCATTTCTTTTAATGTCATTATTAAAAACTGCTTTTAGTCCAGCTTATGAAAGCAGCGTCACCCAGAAACAGCAGAACTGCTTTCTGACCGTTTCCTGTTTCCTGTCCTCAGCTGATCCTGGTGAGGAACTACATCCGCAGCCTTGTGAAGAAAGACTGGCTGATTGGACGGTTCAGCCACGTGAGGTCGGCGGACGAGCTGAGCGGCAGGAAGCTGACGCCGCTGGACGCGGAGACCTGGGGCGAGATCCTGCAGGCCGAGCTGGATCGATGACGGCGTTCCAGTTTTATCAAAGCACCTCGAGCACTTCGGTTTTTTAACTCTAATATATTCCCTCTGCAGTTTGTGTTTCACAGGAAACGCAAACTTTTGTACATACTTTTAAAATTTTTATAGAAAAAAATCACAGAGAAGCAAAGTGAATTTTTTATTTTTAAATTTGAGCCTTTTTGTTTTGGGTTCGTGTAAATATGACGATGATTCAATAAACCATCTTCGTGAGGTTCTGCTGACTCGGTTCTTTTTAATGACACATCACAGCTTCTCCC
This sequence comes from Maylandia zebra, assembly GCF_041146795.1. Classification (NCBI taxonomy): domain Eukaryota; kingdom Metazoa; phylum Chordata; class Actinopteri; order Cichliformes; family Cichlidae; genus Maylandia; species Maylandia zebra. Next base: position 44,189,309 of record NC_135172.1, on the reverse strand, counting down.
CTCAAGCAAACACGCAGCACAGACTCACAAAGACATCAGTGTGACAGTCTGTGATTTCAAAGCAGCAGAGATATAAAAGCATAAAGTCACACCTGCAGCTTACAGACACGCGGGACCTCAAGTTTACTTAAATCAGCTGTTTTTATCTGTTTTTAACGTTTTTGCTCAAAGGTAACAAAGATGTTGCTTTGGCAACGAGGGGACAGCGTTTTACCGGCAGCGGTGTGAACATATTTTCATCTCCCGGTCATTTCCTGCCTGTGACGTCATGTTGCGCGTGCACAGGTGTTGTGTTTTTCTGTCTAACCTGTTTTATGTCACATTCAGTTTCACAAGCTCTTCGTTAAACTTGTTCTTTTGTTTTTATCCTTTTACAAATTTCCCGACTGTCAGATAAACTTATTTTTTTTAATAACAGCCCACCGGTGACATTTATTGACCCCCCCCCCCCCCCCCCCCACACACACACACACACACACACACATACATACATTTGCCTTGGTATTTGCAGCTGCAGTCTTTTATTTTGAAAGCAGCTGTCACCGGAAGCCGTGTGAGCGTGCAGCTTGATTCTGGTCCTTCCTCAGCATCTCTCTCACCCGTCCGCCTCCCCCTCCCTGAGCTCGGCGCCATGGACGACGTCCCCCCGATCATCAACATCTCCATCGCGCTGCGGATCCAGCCCAACGACGGCCCGGTCTTCTTCAAGGTGGACGGGACCCGGTTCGGCCAGAGCCGGACCATCAAGCTCCTCACGGGCTCCAAGTACAAGATCGAGGTGGTGCTGAAGCCTGGAAACGTCGAGGCCACGTAAGCATCTCGGTAACCTGTGTGTGCGGCACGCCAGCGCGCATGTGCGAGAAATGATAAAGAACGTCTGCAAGAGGTGATGATGAGGATGAGGAGGTGATGATGAGGAGCAGGCTGCTGCTCCTCCTGCAGGCCGGAGCATCCGACACCTGCCTGAATAAATCATGCGGGGATCACGTGTCGTTCCCGGTCAGGGCGGAGGTTTGCGGTTACCGGGGACAAATAAAGGAAGTGACGTGTTCATTATGGAATAACGGGGGTAAAATGTGCTTATTGCAGGAGCAGAAATACCATCAGAGAATACTCCATTACATGTAAAAACACTGAAGTACTATCAGTTAAATAAAGGTGCATATTGATATGTGGCAGTAATTTGTGGGCCCTGCAGGAGCCATCGTTGTAACTGTGAGAGTAAAGATCCGCCCACAGCGAGGGGGCGGACCTCCTGTCACAGCAGCAGTGAGTCCCACACTGACGTTACACTCTGCTTCAGGTGTTCAGCATCAGTTACCATGGTGACGGTAGCAGGTTAACAGGCTTCGTGGGTAAACGAGAGACATGAAAGGAAAACTCCAAACTGACACAAACAGGGAGGACACACAGGTGGAGGCCGACAGGAAGTACACACACCCGAGTACGCTGCACTTTTCAGGTCGCAGGTATCGTACAGGAGAGGAGTGTGAAAGGGAAACAAGCTGGTCAGGACAGCCGTTATCATCAGCATAAAGAACAGCAAATCCAAATGTGCAGTTCAACATGCGCTGTGTTTACGCTGTGAGCTGCAGGGATGCGAACTATTCCAATGTGCTTACAGTAAAATCACGTCTGCGATTCTGAGGTAACCTGACTCCTTTTCTCCTTATGCTGTGTGACTATAATTACATTTTAATTACAAATTAAATCCACCGAACCGTTTATGAAGCGTTTCGCAGCATTTACACATCTGGATGATTTTAATGACTTTTAGATGCGAGTGGCTGTTTCCTGTTTCCTTCATACTGTGGGAGTCGCTCTCACGTCACACGCTCGGCTCGCTGCTGGACATCAAACGGTCTTTAACAGTGTTTGAGACAAAATGTCAAAAATGATAAAAATGTGCAATATTTTTATTTTCGTGCATAACCCTTCGGCCTCTTCTTCCTCACAGCAACATGAACATCGGAGGCGTCGTCTTCCCGCTGGAGCAGCAGTCCAGGGACGACGAGTCGGTGGTTTACCACGGCCAGTACGACACCGAGGGCGTCCCGCACACCAAGAGTGGCGACCGGCAGCCCGTCCAAGTCAGCATAGAGGTGAGATGTCTCAGAGCAGCGGCTCGCTCTGATAGCGTGGAGCTGGCCTGCAGTCAGCCAGCGCTGTGTGGGGCTGCACACTTAGAATTAGCAGGCATGCTGTTTATGATAGCCTGAACAGCCTGCTCTATGCTAGCCACAATCTCCTTAAAACATGGTGGAGGGACAGGATGATCTGGAGAACCAGAGGGCCTCAGGTGGCCAACAACATCCTCTAAACAAGAAAGAGTGACAGCAGAGCAAGACTGAGACCGAGGGGTCAGACTCAGAGACGAGAGCCTGTGTAGTTGCAACCTTTCCAATAAAAACACATAAAAGCATTGGACAGTTTAGGAGACGCCTCCAAACACACACTTTGTGCAGCATTTCAAAGTAAATCAGTGGTGTTAAACAGCCTGAGCAGCTTATTCACCTCGTGTGTTTCTACGCAGGAACCTGAGCAAACAGAGAGGACGTGTTCAGAAACATTTGCATCTAAATTCCTGACCTGTTTATACTTCTCGAGAGAAAAAATATAATCTAAGGTGGTATTATCACCGTGTGACAGCTGCACAGATTTATAGATCTACAATCAGACGCGTTTGTGCAGTTTCCTGTCAGCAGATGGCTGCGCACGCCGTCTGGATTCATGAGTTTGGCCTCTTTAGAAACACCAAAAATCTGTTTTAAAAGCCTGACGCCGAATTTGAGCTCGAGCCCTCTGCTTTGTGTCTCGGTGCAGTTTATCAAGGCGGGGACGTTTGAGACGGTGTGGCAGGCCAAATACTACAACTACTACAAGAGGGAGCACTGCCAGTTCGGCAACAAGTTCAGCAGCATCGAGTACGAGTGCAAGCCCAACGAGACGCGGACCCTGATGTGGATCAACAAGGAGGCGTTCAACTGACTCCGCCCACTGAACCCCGCGCAGAGGACGCCGGTCTTGCCGGGACTACCTTTGAACATCAGCATCGCAGTGAGAGACGGCACCTCCTGAAGGCGGGCGTTGGGTTGGCGGGGTCTGCTCTTTGTGCTCTTTCATGACCTCTGAGGGAGTAACGAGCTGTTTCGCACGCTGGTCTCTGTGAGGGCGGGGTTTCAGCAGTCAGAGGGATAACTTAGCTTCTCAGCTGGTTTCCTGTGGAAAGTTAAAGGAACAGTCGGACAGTTTGAGATCCGAGCTCATTAGGAAGCTTCGGAGACGAAGGCTGACGCACGCTTCAGGTCTGTGTGTCCAGCTTGCGTTCGAAGCAGGAACTTTCTCCAGGCCTCAGACGCTCGTTAGTTTGGGTAGTTTGCAGCTACGGTCACAATAATCTTCTGAAGCTTTGGGTTCAGCAGACGGGCGCTGCTTTTAGATCAGGCTCCATCACAGGTGTTCTTGCTGATACTCTACGCTTAAATAAAACACCTTGAGAGGAGCAAAGTTGTTAGCCGGTGCTACATAAATGACATTCACTTCCTGTACTCGATGCACAGACTTGAAAGTCGTCTCCATCTCCTCAGACTCTGGAAGAAATCTGACTGTTCCTTTAACACTGAAACCCCCTCAGACTGAAGACCAGCGTGGGAAACACCTGAAGTGTTTTATCTTATTTATTACCTGTGTGAACGTCTGAGTGAGCAGAGGCGGCGGATGAGAGGATGGGCGTCACTTTTCTCGTGCTTTGTGTTATTTAAAGGAGAAATCTGTACACTGCAGTTTTTGGTTCGCTTACTTTCCAGCTGCAGAAATGAGTTTCACTGGTCTGAGTGTTGATCCTTCACAATAAAAGCTGGAGGGATACTTTGTGGGACTTCCATGTTCAAACTGGTGCAGCATCCGAGGGACTATTTTCAGCAGCGGAGTAATCCTTTGAGCCTTGAAACGCCTCTGTCTCCCTGCTGAAAGGAGGCGACCTCCTCTCTTCACGTCACTTCTCGTGTTTGCTGCTGATTATGTTTCTCATGTCTCTTAAATGCATGGCTGGAAACTTTTTGCCAAATATGATCTGTTTGTTTGTTCCTTTGTTAAGATGTCTCGATGCCTGAAACTTTTGTTATGTCTTGAACTGAGGAGTAAAAAGTGTTACTGTGAATAAACTGCTATACAGAACCACTGGGACTCTGCTGCTTGACTGCAATAATAAAATTTATATATCTATATATATATATTTATATATTAATATCCAAAGTGCATGCGCTGGACTGAAGCGATGTCAGTTGAAGGCCTGTAAAAAAGCCCTTCTAAGGCTAGAACATCTCACTATTCATCACTGATCGAAGAAAATCCATCGGACAAACTCAGCTTTATTTATATAACACATACAAAAGCAATTCAGCGTGCTTCACAAAGACAGAACAATCCCAAATATATAGAAAAGGAAAACATTAAAATCAAGAATGCAATCATTTAAAAGTTTAAGTTAAAATTTAACATAAAAGCTACAAAAAGACAAAGATTTCAGCCCTGATTTTAAAAGCTAATAGATTCCACACACTGCAGGTTTGAGGGAAGCATAAACACTAAATGCTGTCTCACCTTGTTTGGTCCGAGCTCCTGGAATATTAAGTAAGCCTGTTCCCGAGGAACTAAGAGGCTTCGAAGCCTCATAGCCCTCAAGTAAGTTAGCAACGTGTTGAGGCCCAAGACTGTTTAGTGATCATGACCCATTAACAGTATTTCCAAATCAGTTCTTTTACATACAGGAAGCCAGTGCAACCATTTCAAAGCTTTTGTAATATGATTGTCATGATGGCGTGTGTGAGGGAGGCAGCAATAGGATCCAAAATGGAGGACTCCCCGGCAGGTCTCCATGAAACTCAAGACACAGCTTTACTGCTGGATTTACAGAATACATTAATTAAAGTAGGAAGATACAGCCGGAGGAATGAGAGAAACATTAAAACAACCCTGGCAAGGGGCAACGAGAATTTGAATTCATCTCTCCTGCCAGGCCCCCGTTATTGGTCTTAGGTGCCTGCCAGGCTTGTCCTAATTGGTTAGCGCTAGAGTCCGTTAAATGCATAAACTCTAACAGGTGAGATTATTTAGTGTCTAGGTTGGGGTGTCTCCCAGGAACAAGTCAAACAGGCGTGTCACGATAAAAACAAGCATGCAAAAACCAAAAGAACAAAAACACAGCAACTCATGCAAAACAAGACAAACTCCGAAAAGCCACCCTTCCCCGGATGACATAATGCTTCATAATCCCAGCTAAAGCAGGCATCTCGATATTAAACAAAAGCGGTGCAAGAACAGAACCCTGAGGAACCCCAGGTGTAACCTTTATGCGTTCAAAATGATAGTTAATGAATGACACAAAATAACCTTGATCTGTCAAATCAAATTTAAACCAATTAAACAGTGTTCTCAATGTTCTCCAACCTATAAGGCAATATATGATGATCAGTTATAGCAGCCGATAATGTCTTATTTCATAGTCTAATCTTCACATGCTTTATCCAAAGTACACTCCCTGTTGATTCCCCCACTAATTATGTTCACAGTATCTATTATTGTAGGGTCTACCTTACAATATAAAGCGCATTGAGGTGACCGTTGTTGTGATTTGGCTCCATATAAATAACATTGAATTGAACTGAATTATTTACTGTGTCTTTATGAATTTGCTAGCTTAGCTTAGCTCGTAGCCGACTCGCTAGCAGCATGGCCTCTTCACCTGTCCTGCCTACACTTTCCTGCTCATTGTGTCAGATGGTTAGTTACTCCTCGCCATGTTTTAGCAGTAATGATACTTGTAATAAATGTAGCCTATTTTCAGCTCTAAAGGCCAGGATCCCTGAATTGTAGACTTGATAAGCACGTAGCTAATCAGGCCCCTGTAGCCGAAGGTAGCGTGGGCCCCGCTAGCTGTCCCCCGGCAGATTGTCCCGAGCAGCCAGGAAAACAGGTCGGCTGGGTGACGGTGAGGAGGAAGCATAGTCCTAAACAGAAGCCCCAGGTACACCACCAACCCGTTCATGTGTCTAACCGTTTTTCCCCACTCGGCGACACACCCGCCGGGGGTCAAACTCTGGTAATTGGCGATTCTGTTCTCAGACATGTGAAGCTAGACACACTGGCAACCATAGTCAATTGTCTTCCAGGGGCCAGAGCAGGCGACATTGAAGGAAATTTAAAACTGCTGGCTAAGGGGAAACGTAAATTCAGTAAGATCATAATTCACGTCGGCAGTAATGACACCCGGTTACGCCAATCGGAGGTCACTAAAATCAATATTGAATCGGTGTGTAACTTTGCCAAAACAATGTGGGACTCTGTAGTTTTCTCTGGTCCCCTCCCCAATCAGACCAGGAGTGACATGTTTAGCCGCATGTTCTCCTTAAACTGCTGGCTGTCTGAGTGGTGTCCCAGAAACGATGTGGGCTTCATAGATAATTGGCAAACCTTCTGGAGGAAACCTGGTCTTGTTAGGAGAGACGGCATCCATCCCACTTTGGATGGAGCAGCTCTCATTTCTAGAAACATGGACAAATTTATTAAACCCCCCAAAATATGACTATCCAGAGTTGGGACCAGGAAGCAGAGTTGCAGTCTTACACGCCTCTCTGCAGCTTCTCTCCTCCTGCTACCCCCCCAAAAACCCATCTCCATAGAGACTGTGTCAGCTCCCAAACAGACAAAGAACAAACTAAAAACCAACAACAAACAACTTAAACATAAACAATTACAAAGAAAGAACAATACAGTATCCACATCTGAACCAAAGAGTAAAACAGTGAAATGTGGATTATTAAATATCAGGTCTCTCTCCTCCAAGTCTCTGTTAGTACATGACTTAATAATTGATCAACAAATTGATTTACTCTGCCTTACAGAAACCTGGTTGCAGCAGGATGATTATGTTAGTTTAAATGGAGGTGGAGGGGATTATCTTCTTCAGTACCTGAATGCTACTCCAGCAGAGTTCAATTATCTTGTTAATAATTTCACTTAACTGCGTACAAATCTGTTCCTCTGAAAAAGAAATGTTCAAATCAGAAGTACCTGACTCCATGGTATAATTCTCAAACACGTAGCCTAAAGCAGATGACTCGTAAGCTGGAGAGGAAATGGCGTGTCACAAATTTAGAGGATCATCATTTAGCCTGGAGAAATAGTTTGTTACTTTTAAAGCCAGAACATCTTACTATTCATCACTGATTGAAGAAAATAAGAACAACCCCAGGTTTCTCTTCAGCTCTGTAGCCAGGCTGACAAAAAGTCAGAGCTCTGTTGAGCCAACCAGACGCTTTTCTTTCCAAGCTCCTTAGACTACGATGACCTGGATGACTGAGAACCTTCACAATCATTAGAGAAAAATATTACTCATAATCATCTCACAGATGTATCTACAGCTACTTTCAGTACCTTTGATGTTCATTTAGACGCTTTCTCTCCAATTGATCTTTCTGAGTTAGCTTCAATAATTACTTCCTCCAAACCATCAATGTGTCTTTTAGACCCCATTCCTACAAAACTGCTCAAAGAAGTCCTGCCATTAATTAATTCTTCGATCTTAAATATGATCAACCTATCTCTAATGATCGGCTATGTACCACAGGCCTTCAAGCTGGCAGTAGTGCAGTATGCAGATGACACCCAGCTCTATCTGTCCATGAAGCCAGATAACACACACCAATGAGTTAAACTGCAGGAATGTCTTAAAGACATAAAGACCTGGATGGCCGCTAACTTTCTGCTTCTTAATTCAGATAAAACTGAGGTTATTGTACTCGGCCCTGAAAAGCTTAGAAATATGGTATCTAAGCAGATTCTTACTCTGGATGGCATTACCTTGGCCTCCAGTAACACTGTGAGGAACCTTGGAGTCATTTTTAACAGTATATTTCCAGTTAATACAAAATGCTGCAGCAAGAGTACTGACAGGGACTAAAAAGAGAGAACAGATTTCTCCTATATTGGACACGGCCTTCGCAGTCTACGTGGGCCGAGTCCTTTAAAGGCCAAGAAGGCCAGAACTGTGAGGCTGTGAAATGGGAGGGTCTACCCTTCAGATTTGTGTCACCAAGTGTGTTCATGGAGTTTAATAAACTCAGCCATCTGCTCTTTGCTATTTAAAATATAATAGGACATGCTTCTGTTTATTCAGTTTTCTGTTTGACGTTTATTCAGTGTTTATTCCCTCCGCGAATCGCTACCTTATCGTGGTGGTGGGGTTTGTGTGTCCCAGGGATCCCAGGGGCTATGTTGTCCGGGGTTTCTGCCCCTGGTAGGGTCTCCCATGGCAAATTGGTCCTAGGAGAGGAACAGACAAAGAGCGATTCAGAAGACCCTTATATGAAAACGAGGGAACAGTTCACCCTGCCTGGGATAGGGTTACTGGGGCCCCACCATGGAGCCAAGCCCTGGTTGGGTGCCTGAGGGTGAGCGTCTGGTGGCCAGGCCTTAGTCCATGGGGCCCACTAGGCACAGCCCGAAAAGGGGACATCGACCCATCCTCCTGCAGGCCCACCACCCACAGGAGGTGCCGTAGGGGTCCGATGCATCATGTGCCGGGCAGCAACATGGAATGTCACCTCTCTGTTAGGGAAGGAACCTGAGTTAGTGTGTGAGGTTGAGAGGTACTGGCTAGATATATTCGGGCTCGCCTCAATGCATGGCGTTGGAACCAGTCTCCCAGAGAGCGGCTGGACTCTGTCTTAGTCTGGATTTGCCCCCGGTGAGAGGTGGCGGGCTGGGGTGGGTATTCTAGTATCTCCTCGCGTTGCTGCCTGTACATTGGGGGTCCAGTGCCTCGGATAAGCGGAAGAAAATGCATGGATAAAAAACTATAACTTTAATCTCAGCCAAGCCCTTTTGACTCAGGAACAAATAAAACATGGTATTGAAAAAAGCCAAACAATAATATATATATCATGTTTAACCTGAGTAGCGAAAGACCGCATGGGTCTGAAAACGATGTGCTGGGAATCTGCTGTTCTCACTGGCTCTAGTGAGCCTCGACCTCCCGGTCAGATATCGAGCTGGTGAGTAACAGACGTCTCAGAAAATGTCGGAGCACTTTTGCAAACATGTGACATCTTAATAAATTGAGCAGATATTAGAAGTTTACACAGCTACATTCTCACCTGAAAATATCATAAAAGTTTATTTTGTGACCCAGAAAGATTAATAAGAGTAATATTAAAGCTAAGTAGCTGCCGCCATTGTTGGAAACTGGAATTGGCTGGGCCGCGCTATGAATTCTGGGATGGGTTGGGCCAAGAAGGATACACCTGACCCATCCTTCAAATTCAGGGAAATGAAAGATGGATTTGTCGGCCGCATTTGGAGCAGTCTTTGAATTGGGACAGCCTTTGTCGCCCGGCTGTGGCAATAATCGACCTTCAAATGATTTGGCCCCTTAATTGCGACATACCTCATGTGTTAATAGACCTCTCTGCACTGAATCATACTTGTCATACTTGTTACTTTTTATTAACCTCTGTCTCTGTTAAGGAAATATACTCTAAAACACTTCTTCAGTAAAGACTCAGAGAAGAGAAACACACAGAACTTCTTGCTAGCAAGGGCAGCCTCCAGACTGAGGCTCGCACTGAGAAACTGCCCCGGTCTTTATTTATACTTCAGTGGGTGCTTGTGTGTGTGTGTGGTGCCCTGCTGATCAAAGGGTCATATAACAGCACAAAAAGAACATCCTTGGTCATAAAGAGGGTAGTCTCCCCCTCACCCTAGATGGTTCACCCTAGATAACACAGTGAAGAAGTCCAGCAGTTCATCTAAACAAAAGGCACTTAGACTAAAACAGACATAGCTACGATAAAACAATAAAACAAGGTACGACCTCTTCCCATGCTCCCAGGATGTGGGGGTGGACGCTAGAACACCTTGAAGTGTTACAGGCCCCCTAGGATGAGACATTCTTTCACTATGCCACCAACTATATACTTCTACACACAAATGATTACATGCAGTATTCTACCATATGCAAACTTATATCATTAAAAGATTATACTGACTAATAAGTACAATTTTCCTATTAACAGTCTCTCTTCCACAGCATGTCTTTATCCTGTCTTCCTTCTCTCACCCCAACCGGTCGCAGCAGATGGCCCCGCCCCTCCCTGAGCCTGGTTCTGGAGGTTTCTTCCTGTTAAAAGGGAGTTTTTCCTTCCCACTGTCACCAAAGTGCTTGCTCATAGGGGGTCATATGATTGTTGAGTTTTTCTCTGTATCTATTATTGTAGGGTCTACCTTACAATATAAAGCACCTTGAGGCGACTGTTGTTGTGATTTGATGCTCTAAGTCGATGAATGAATTCTTTGAACACAATTAGTGGGTGATTCAGCAGAGCGTCTGTATTGGATCAAGGAATTGACCATTGCACTGTGTAACAACAAAGTTTTTAATTAAATGGCATACACAAAACACCACTGTGCAATGCATCAGGAACAGGAAGTGATACTATACTGCAGTGAAAGCCAACACCAGGTAAATATAACATTTCATTTCTTAGAGTGCATGGAGAGACCATCTGGGAATGGTTTCAGATGAATACATAGAGACCCAAAGAGGCTGGAAATCTACAATGGAGGGTTTTACTTGGTGCAGTCGCTGTAAATGCTTTTATCTTTGTTTGAAATCCCAGCCATGATGAAATTCTCCAGTATGTTGTAAAGGGGAAACTGTGTTCCACTCTTTCCTGGATTTCAGGAGATCACAGTCTGTGTTTGGGCTCCAGGAGAAGCAGTTCTGACTTTTTATTTAGATTGAGATTATTTACTCTACAGACTTTCATCCTTGGCTTTACATGTTCGATAAAAACAGACATTGTGGTTGATTTAATATTCACTTGAAAAAGAAATATTTTTTTGTTTGGATTATTACTTCTATTCTCAAATCTTTAGCTGTCTGTTTTTATTGATAAAAGGGTTTTGGAAAATCTAAATCAACTCTATCTATATATTTGCTCTGTCTCTCTACATCTCTAGCTCGCTCCATAGATCTTGCTGTCTCTCTCTCGCTAGCTCACTCTCTCGTTCTAGCTCAAGCAACAGATCCTGCCGTTGCTCTTCCTGTAACTCTCTCGCTAGCTCACTCTCTCGTTCTAACTCAAGCAACAGATCCTGCCGTTGCTCTTCCTGTAACTCTCTCGCTAGCTCACACTCTCGTTCTAGCTCAAGCAACAGATCCTGCCGTTGCTCTTCCTGTAACTCTCTCGCTAGCTCACACTCTCTTTCTAGCTCGCTCCAAACATCTTGCTGTCTCTCTCTCGCTAGCTCACTCTCTCGTTCTAACTCAAGCAACAGATCCTGCCGTTGCTCTTCCTGTAACTCTCTCGCTAGCTCACACTCTCTTTCTAGCTCGCTCCAAACATCTTGCTGTCTCTCTCTCGCTAGCTCACTCTCTCTTTCCAACTCTCCGTACAGATGTTGACGAGGGTCCAGGCGTGTCTCACGGCAGGACTTCAGGGCCTTTGGTCTGGCTCCAGTGAAGACGTTGCAGGGAAGTTGCGGTTTGGCAGCTTGTTGCTCTGAGCTGCTGCTGTTGACTTTCTTCTGAGCTTCTCGTTTGAGCTGAAAAACTATGCCAGAAAGCAAAGTGTTGACCTTCAACTGAGGTCTCGTGTTGAACGTCTCCTTACACATGGGACAGCAGCAGGACATATTAACATCCCAGTGCTGAGTGATGCATCTTTTGCAGAAGTTGTGGCCACATGGTGTGGTGACTGGATCGACGAACACCTCCAGACAGATGGCGCACAGAAACTGATCTTCAGCTCGCAGATTGCTGGCAGCGGACATGTCTGCGCTCTGAGAACAGAAGTCAGAGCATTAAAAGTTCAACTCTAATTAAACATATTTGGTGGTTTACATTGGGAATGCAACAAAGTCTGAGCAGCAACAATAGGAAACACAACTAGGACACCACAGGTGCAGAATATAATAATGTGACTCTGAAGCTGCTCTGTCTTTCAGCTCTGCCCCACCTCAAACGGCTCTGTTTGTTGCCTCCTGCAGGTTCGGACCTGATTATAGTAACCTGCACTTGGCACAACATGAGTTTAATCTTTTCGGAGACATTGAACTTATTTTCTTTGATTTGATACTGTCACATGTCAGACTGAGGCAGCAGACGTCTCTGAAAACTAAAGTGAAAGTGTCAAAAACACATTTTTAGAAAGAAATTAATTCAGTGTTGTTGATTATGCACTTGTAGATGTAATTGATGTTACTGCTGATCACATTATTCTAGTTTAATTTAAGCCTCCACTTGAATTATTCTGACATGCCAGTGTGAAATTGTATAGTGCTGAATCTTTATTTTGAACATTAAAATAGTCAAAAAGAGACAAACAAAAAAAGGAAAACAAAGCAATAATAATTATAACTAATTTACATGTTCAAAAATGAGAAGGAAGAAGCATGAGCTTATTTAATCCCACCTCCTTTCCACTATTTAGTAACTAAGAGTCTGCATTTTTTCTTATTGTTTATGCCCTGTTCATCAGAAATTCACCTTCATTACAATTTGTTACATGTATTTTTTAATAACTCCAGGAACATGTCAAAAGATATACAAATTTACAGATATATAACATACTTGTGCACCCCCACACACATATAATAAAATATGAATAAAAAGAAAAGTTTTGCGTTAATGCTGTATGTTAAACATTAAATGTCATCAGCTGTACTCACCAGTTTTTGAGTCAGTTGTTTAGAAAGAGGAGATGAATTCGGTCTGATTTTCTTCACAAATGCACAGATCTGTGACTGCAGCTGTGCTGTTACTCTCACTAACTTTAACTTTCATTTCTGGAAAATGATGCTGACTCTCCTCTTTGTGGCTCCGCCTCCTCCTGCAATGTTAGGCTTGTTTCATTCACACATGATTAGAGGTACACACATCTGGAACAGGAGTTTAAAATGTGTGTGCGCCTTCAGTTTTCTCAAACCCGAGCAGCAGTGTTTTTGATCCTTTCCTCTGCAAAGCTTCTCTCTTTCTGTCATTCATGTTTTTATTGCAGAGGAAGTTGAGCTGTGTGCACACTTCAAACTCTCCTTGAAACTGTTGCAGCCCTCTGCTGGACACAGACAGGAACCACATCAGGGTTAATGAAGAAGGTAAAATTACAATCAGTTCCTGCTCTTCACAGAAAACAGCTAAAATCAGAATTTATTATAAAGTAAAGCTAAAAGTATCAAATATGGCATCGGATCTGTGAACCCTGGTGCTGCATTCACAGTGAGCTGAAAGTTTGAGAGCATCTCAATTCAATTCAATTTTATTTATACAGCGCCAAATCACAACAACAGTCGCCTCAAGGCGCTTTGTATTGTACAGTATATAATATAATAATACATAGAGAGAAAAACTCAACAATCATATGACCCCCTATGAGCAGCACTTTGGCGACAGTGGGAAGGAAAAACTCCCTTTTAACAGGAAGAAACCTCCAGCAGAACCAGGCTCAGGGAGGGGCGGGGCCATCTGCTGTGATTGGTTGGGGTGAGAGAAGGAAGACAGGATAAAGACATGCTGTGGAAGAGAGACAGAGGTTAGAAATGGAGCAGTGTGTCATCCTGTGAACCAGGGTTTTATTCAAATCATTGTTCGCTCCATGTTACAACATTTCAACATCACCATTCATTGTTTAACAGTTCGTGTTTGTTACAATCACATATTTTCAGATTTCACTGAATCTATATTGTCAGTTTTCATTAAAATACTAAAACTGCTTATACCCACATAACAGGCAGGTCTGGCCCGGATCTGGTATCAAGCCGGCACTGCTGACTGACTTCTGGCATGATAAGACGTATGTCATCCAGATATGGGCCAGGCCTGGTGTAGATAGCACTGTTTATGCGATAGCATGCCACATCTGGCATGATTGTGGTTTGGTGTATGTGGCCTAGGCTCACAGAAAACAGGTCGTCCCTGGATCCGGCATCAAGCTGGCACTTCTGACTGACTGGTGTCATGGCAGGGTGTATGTCAGCCAGATGTGGGCCAGGTCTGGCAATGATGGCACTGTTTATGTTCCTATTTTCCTATTTTAGTTAGAAGACCCAAATGCCATGTTACAATACTATACTGCTATGGTAGCCAATGTTTCAAACGCAGGTTTGACAGGTTTGTGAGTGTACACTTTATCCAAAACCTAGTGAGGGTTTACTCATGTTTGCCACCAGGTGGCTGTAGCTCAGGAGGTAGAGAAGGTCACCCACTGATTCAGAAGGTTAGTGGTTCGATCTCTGTGTGATCCTCCAGGCTGCATGTCAAGAGTGTGAATGTGTATGAATGTAGTTAGGAAGCACTCAGTTTACAGATAGCGTATGATTGAGAATATATCATGTTATATAGAGCAATTTGAGTAATCTGGGAGACCAGAAAAGCGCTATATAAGAATCAGTTCATTCACTGTCTGAACAGAGTTTCGTCATCTTACTTTTGCACTATTATGTTCCGGCACATGTTCTTATTACATGGCCTAATTAAGGTACACATTAGGCCGACATCTGGGGCCAGAGCTGAAACTGTTCTAGGCCAGCACAGGGCTAGCAGTGTGTCTACAACTGGCCTTGTGCTGCCCCATGTATGGGCCACATCTGGCAAACCAGATCTGGGCCACCAAAGGGCCGTCATTCTTTGCCATGTCTGGGCCATGTGTAAGCACATTGCGTGGGCCAGATCCAGGCCATACCAATTTTGCTATGTGGGTAAAGACACAAAATACCCCAAAATAAGACATTTTTACATGATATGAGTTACACTAAAAAAAATTAACACACATCATTTTCTGCAGACCATGAAGACAATGACATGCTATGACATCAGCTACCTTTTGTTACTATTCTTGAGAATTGTTACATGTTATGAAACGAAACAATTCTTCATGTAGCTTTTTTAGTGTATTACATCAATGTGGTGCCCCTTCTAAGGGAGGACATCAGTTAAAAACACTGTTAGTAATGAGAATGCTTAGAAAATAAAAGCATGCAAACAGGACCTGATTATTTATTCCCTTTAATGAAAATAAATCATCTCATCAATTCAAATACGTTGTTACTCAATTTGATTGACAGGACAGATGATCAGTGGTGCAGAGTTTTTCACACCTTGATAAAGCCCAGGACTGAAGTACGGGTGGAGCTTCTCTGTGAAGGAGCAGCCAGTGAACGAGTAGATCAGAGCTGCAGCATCTACGTCATAGAAGGAGACTAGACCCTCCTCATAGTCCACAAACACCCCCACCTTCTCAGGACCAGACCGGAGACAGAGACGGACTGGAGGGGCGGCACAAGCACTGTACTCACTTCCATTTCTCAGCCACACAGTCCAGAAACCATTTTGAGGAATCAGTCTGATGTTTCCCTTCCTGTTGATCGACTCTGTGGACACTCCTAAGTCCCAGTCAGTCTTTCCTTTAACCTGAACCTCAAAGTAAAATCTGCCTGAAGAGAAACTCTGCTCTGTTAAAACACAAACACAGTAAGAAAATCTCTCTGGGTTGTCCGGAAGTTTCTTCCTCACATCACCATGATTCACTTGTTTTCCATCGTCAGACAGGATGAGGTAAGGATTTGCTGTATCAGGATCCAGAGTCACGTCCACTGCATCCTGCTGGACCCTCTTCAGCTCTGCAGCCTCAAACAGCTTCTTCATGTCTTTCCTGAGTGTCTCCACAGCTCTCCCCACGGTCCCCTCATATGATGGTGGACGGACTCTGACCTCTGTCCAGTCCTTGGTACATAGAGCAGCTTTCAGGGAGGAGAAGCTTTGGAGGAGGTGGAGGTGGTCTTCAGAGTGTGAGAGCTGCTCCACCTCAGATCTTCTCTCCATCAGCTCAGAGATTTCCTGTTCCAGATCTTTGATGAGTCCTTCAGCCTGTTTCTCTGTAGTTTCCTGTTTGTCTTCGATCTCCTTTATGAGCTCCTTCAGGCGTCTCTCAACAGACTCCATCAGAGCCGTGAGGACCTGAACACCTTCTGCTTTCTGTCTGTCTGCAGCATCTTTCCTCATCTTCACCGACTCTTTGATCTCCTGAATCTTCAGTCGTCTCTTCTGGATCATCTGCTGAATCTCAGCCTCTGTCTTCTCCAGCTCTGCCTTCTTTCCTTCGTATTCTTCTCTCAGAGGAACAACTTCATGAGCCTTGTGATCTAGAACAGAGCAGAGCATGCAGACACATGTCTGGTCGATCTTACAGAACAGCTCCAGATGTTTATCGTGCTTCCTACACATCCTGCTTTCCAGGTTCTCCACAGGCTCAATCAGCTGATGTCTTTTCAGACTTGTAGCTGTCAGATGAGGCTCCAGGTGAGTCTGACAGTAGGAGGTCAGACACACCAGGCAGGACTTCAGGGCCTTCAGTCTGGGTCCAGTGCAGACGTCACAGGGAACTTCTCCTGGTTTGGCAGCTTGTTGCTCTGAGCTGCTGCTGC
The DNA here is from genome assembly GCF_041146795.1 of Maylandia zebra. Classification (NCBI taxonomy): domain Eukaryota; kingdom Metazoa; phylum Chordata; class Actinopteri; order Cichliformes; family Cichlidae; genus Maylandia; species Maylandia zebra. Next base: position 44,172,830 of record NC_135172.1, on the reverse strand, counting down.
TGGCTTTCTGCTGAGATTCACGTCTCTGAGCAACCATCTCAGACAGCAAAGTGTTAACATGAAGTTCAGGCCTTGTCTTGAACACCTTGTTACACTTGGGACACTGGCAGCTGTCATTAACATCCCAGTGCTGAGTGATGCAGTTTTTGCAGTAGTTGTGTCCACATGATGTGGTGACTGGATCAGTGAACACATCCAGACAGATGGAGCACAGAAACTGATCTTCAGACTGTAGATTGGTGGCTGCAGACATTTCTTCACTCTAAGGGAGAAAGAAAGGAAATGCATCTTATTTGAAATTTTGTTTACATTTCATATTTTAAAAGTAAGGAACAAGTGTTAGGGTTGTAGTCATAACGTAGCAGTTCTGACAGATGTGACAGATGCCCATCCTGACAACTTCATGTGCTTACTCATTATGTCCTCAGATTGTTCTATTACAGGAACGGTTTCATAATCGTACCCTTTAAAACTCACAAGTTCCCTAACTTCAGTTGCCTCAAGGCGCTTTATATTGTACAGTAGACCCTACAATAATCCATACAGAGAAAAACCCAACAATCATATGACCCCCTATGAGCAGCACTTTGGTGACAGTGGGAAGGAAAAACTCCCTTTTAACAGGAAGAAACCTCCAGCAGAACCAGGCTCAGGGAGGGGCGGGGCCATCTGCTGTGATTGGTTGGGGTGAGAGAAGGAAGACAGGATAAAGACATGCTGTGGAAGAGAGACAGAGGTTAATAACAGATATGATTCAATGCAGAGAGGTCTGTTAATACAATTACGGTCCAAGAGTCTCAGCAGTCCTCTGTCCTCTAATTCCTCAGTGTGAGAAGGATGTTGGGGGTTCCTGCTATTGGTGTCACTGCCAGACAACATATCCTTGGTTTCTGTGTATTTGATTCAGGCAACAGCAAAACTCTGCTCTTGCCATATGTGGGTATTTGGGTGACCATCACTGATCCTCTCCTCCTACCAGCAATGGCACCACACAAACAATAAGAACCCTCAGGTGAAGAAAAAAATAACATAAAAACAAAGTCCCAAAGTGCTCCACCAAATCCTTTCAGAATCAAAAACACACCACAGACCTCACTCAGCGTCTGTGAATGTGTGTTAGGGGAGACATCTAACATCCTACAGCTAGCACACATAGAAACAACTCAAAAACGACTGTGAATAAAACCAGTGAAACCTAAACACAGACAGATTACACGAGGAACACACCTTGCCTATAAAAACAGCCACATGTTAAGGAACCTGCCACCTAGTGGCAAAAGGAGGCACAGCGCTCTGGTACAACCAGAGCTATATATAATAACAAGCTAAACTGTTAAACTTTAACTTACTGTGATCTATAATACAGCCCAGGCTTGTCTCTCATAATCTGACAATGTTTTACCACTGCCTCTGAGAGAGGCCACCATTAAGCCAATAAACATCACAGATGCATTGTGGTTATTATGGCAAGTGGATTCACATACAACATGAACTCTGCAGCCTCTTCCAGATGTTGGAACACTGAGTTGTTTGATGTTGTTAAAGAACCCAGAGGTGACCTGTCCTCGTACGTGAGCCCTTTGCTGTTCTTGCAAGTGTAGTTTCATTAATATGGCCCGGATCTGGCCCACACACGGCAAAGAATGACGGCCCTTTGGTGGCCCACACATGGGCCAGCACAAGGCCAGTTGCAGACACACTGGCAGTCCTGTGCTGGCCCAGAACAGTTTCAGCTCTGGCCCCAGATGTCAGCCTAATGTGTACCTTAATCAATCCAAGTAATAACAACATGTGCCGGAACATAATAGTGATAAGGAAGATGACGAAACTCTGTTCAGACAGTGAATGGACTGATTCTTTTATAGCGCCTTTCTACTCTCCCAGATCACTCAAAGCGCTCTATACAACATGCCACATTCACCCAATCACATGCTTTCTCTAAACTGAGTGCTTCCTCACTACATTCATACACATTCACACTCTTGAACCACTAACCTGCCGATCAGTAGGTGACCTGCTCTACCTCCTGAGCTACAGCCACCTGGTGGCAAAACCGTCTCTAGGTTTTGGATAAAGTGTACACTCACAAACCTGTCAAACCTGCATTTGAAACATTGGCTACCATAGCAGTATAGTATTGCAACATGGCATTTGGGTCTTCTAACTAAAATAGGAGCATAAATAGTGCCATCATTGCCAGACCTGGCCCACATCTGGCTGACATACACCCTGCCACGACACCAGTCAGTCAGAAGTGCCAGCTTGATGCCGGATCCGGGCCAGACCTGTTTTCTATGGGCCTGGGCCACATACACCAAACTATGCCAGTCCTGGCCCATATCTGGATAACTTACCACTTACCATGCCAGGAGTCAGCCAGCAGTCTGCCACAGACAGAGGAGGACTCACGTTTGGTTTGGACTTGCCTGCAGTGCGAACAGTGCGAACACGATCGTCTGTACTCACCTCTGTTCTCACCAGTGGACAGAATCTGCTGTGAGGCTCAGAATATGAACGTGATGGACTCAGTGTGACGTTCCTGTGAATCTTCGTTTAGAGACAAACTGGACTTGACTGCAGCTTTTCACAGGGTTTCTTTCCTCCTCACCCTTTTTTTTATGATTTTATGGTTTATATTTATCAACAAGGAGCAAAGGTCGGATTAGAACACGCCAGGCTGGACGAGTGAGGCGTGTTGTATGGTTAACCATCACACACTAATGAGGGTCTCAGCCCATCTGGATTTAAAGAGTATTTTATTTTTCTGTCCTCGAGGTCACAAACTTTGTACTGTAAACGGGTTTTTCTATGTCCAGCAAATGCAGTCTGATCAGAGCTGTTATTAAACCAACATTTAATTTTTGTCAGAGTTTGTTTCCTCCTTCTGATTTGTGAATACATGGAGTTAATTTATGGCGATGATGGGATCAGAACAAACACTGGATGCAGGTCAGCTGAGGCCTGAATGTTATCCCTCTGGACCCCCCACTGGCTTGGACCCCAAGCAGCACGTCATCTTCAGCTAGCCCACCAATCAAAATATTCAGCTCAGTTCTGTGATGCAGAGCCTTCAGGATTTAAACAAACAACAAAACTTCTCCTGATGTGGTTTGTCCTGACTGTAACGTAGAGCTGCAGCTTGTTTCTGCTGTGAGCTGAATTCACACGTGTTCAATGTAGTTTTAAATAAAGGTTTATTTAAAGAGGAGCCTAGCATCAACATGTAGGTAATATGGGACTCTTCATACATTCATCAGTGGATATACGAGTCGAACACTTTCACGGTATCAGCTGTACAGTTCAAGTAATTCAAAAACAGGTAATCGTCACACCTTTGGACATATTTTAATAGTTAGAACTACATATCGGTGAAGGACGTTTGCTTTTTTTCTTTTCTTTAAAGCGTGTGTGGTGAAATCTCTGGTTCATCGTGTGGTCCACCTTCAGGCCGCTGCAGTTTCACCACAGCAGACGCACAACAACGCCTGTCCCATTGTGGAGGCGTTCAGAGTCAGAGACCAAAGAAAGGACATGTTAAAGTTTCTGCATTTAATCAGATGTGATTATTTAAAGTGTTCTAGTTTCTTTGCTCTTGTGTGTGAGATCATCTCCTGACGTGGAGTGCCGGGCTGCCCTGTTCCTTCTGAGCACGCTCAGTTCGTGGTCATCAGCAGAGTGATTAGTGTTGAAAGATGTGTCACATGACCGGGTGTTAGGGCTTAGAGCGAGGCACCGGGAGCTCCCGCAGCACAGCCGTTACAGCCGTGAAGTCCAGCCAGCAGCCATGGGCAGCACCAAGCAGGCAGCCGGTAAGTCTGACAGGATGAAGAGGCAGGAAGTGAGGCACAGGTGGGCGACAGGTGGACGACAGGTGTTTAAACTGCGGCGTGTCCTCTGCTGGTAGAGCTGACAGACAGCCTCTGGTCATGTGATCTCCTCTAGAAACCACCTTCTCTCTCTCTGTGTTTCATTTCAGACGCTAATCAGATTAAGAGGCTGGGAAGGAGATTTAAGAAACTCGACCTGGATGACTCCGGATCCCTGAGCGTGGAGGAGTTCATGTCCCTGCCAGAGCTCCAGCAGAACCCCCTCGTGCAGCGAGTCATCGATATATTCGACACCGACGAAAACGGGGAAGTCGACTTCAGAGGTGCGAAAGAGTTTTTACAGAAGACGAACAGCAGCTCAGCCGTTACAGCCTCATCGCTATCACACAGATACAGTTTGACACCTTTTTACAGTCAATAATATCCTCATGATTCAGTTACTCAGTCCAGGTTTGACATTTATATCATCTCTGATCCGCTGAGTCATATAATTAATCGATGAACACAACGTGTGCAGGATTACCCAGCAGGCACCGAGCCGTTCGGTTTGTTCTCGGAGCGTTTTGTCTCTGCGTGGAGACGATCGTATCTCAGACCTTTTGATCTTCTTGTTCTTCAGCCTTAAACAACAACAGTGATGATTTTCCTTTTCCACAGAGTTCATTGAAGGAGTCTTTCAGTTCAGCGTGAAAGGAAACAAGGAGCAGCGGCTGCGTTGTAAGCACTTCAGCTTTAACCATCATGGTTCATAAACTATGCTCAATTTTTAAACACCTTGAGGCGAATGTTGTTGTTTTGATTGTGTGCTACATAAATACAGTCTCGGTCGTTGTGTCCTTGGGCAAGACACTTCACCTGTTGCCTACTGGTGGTGGTCAGAGGGCCCGGTGGCGCCAGTGTCCGGCAGCCTCGCCTCTGTCAGTGCGCCCCAGGGTGGCTGTGGCTACAATGTAGCTGCCATCACCAGTGTGTGAATGTGTGGATGACTGGGTGTGTAAAGCGCTTTGGGGTCCTTAGCGTAAGGCGCTATATAAATACAGGCCATTTACCATAAATAACATGGAATCGAACTGAAACTTACCTTCACATTTCCTCTGTGATTTTCTTTGGCCTCAGTTGCCTTTAGGATCTACGACATGGACAAAGACGGTTACATCTCCAATGGAGAACTCTTCCAGGTCCTAAAGACGATGGTGGGAAGCAACCTGAAAGACACACAGCTGCAGCAGATCGTCGACAAAACTATCATAGGCGCCGACAAAGACGGAGACGGCAGAATCTCCTTCGAGGAGTTCTGCGCGGTGAGTTTTTGTGACTCGTTTCACCACCTGGACTCAAACTGGAGTCTGCACCAAAGCAACGCGCCGTAATCTGTGCTACAACCACGTTACGTTTCCTAGTAATGCAGTAAAGTGTTATACTTAAAACTGCTATAAAGGTTCTTCAGTTACCTGAATGAGGAGCAAATAGAAAGAAAGAAACATGAAACATTTGGGCTTCAATCAGCTGATCTCAGTTCATGTGCAGGGAGGAGGGCTGCAGATACGGCCATTACTTCTAGATTTATTGTATGAAAGGTCAAAAAGGATGTTGAAGTGCAAACTGGGTCCAGGACAGAGTTATGGTGCTAACACATGTGTGCGTGCATGCGACCAGCACGGCTCAAAACATGCATCAAAAGTTAGAAACTGACTCTGAGAAAGCTCCAACAGTAAAGACCCGAGAAGGTCGCTTAGGGAAGAACATCGTGAAGCTGTACTTGCAGGATTATCTAACTCAGCGCTCCCCAACCTTTTTTGTGCCACTGACCAGTTTATGTCTGACAATATTTTCACCGACCGGCCTTTAAGGTGTCGCAGACAAACACAACAAATTAAAATGATTCAACCGAGACAGAAACTGGTGTTCTGTAAATATAATGATAAACATGAATTCACTGTGTGATTGTGTAACTTTATTAGCAGCGTCCTCCTCTCTGCCCTTAATGCTGTCTGGTTGCCAGTGTTGCTCAAGTTACTTGAAAAAAGTAATCAGTAACTAATTACTGATTACTTCCCCAAAAAAGTAATCCCGTTACTTTACTGATTACTTATTTTCAAAAGTAATTAATTACTTAGTTACTTTTTAAAAACACGATTTACAACCTGAAGAGGTGATAAAGCGATAGATCTTTCAGCCCAATTCTACTTTTTCTACATAATCCATCATATTAAATGTAATCAAAGGGAAAAGTCTCTTTTTAAAACTTGTTTTATTAGTTTTAATCTTTTAACTTTATGCATCAAGCAAAGATTTAATTATATGCAACATTCTCTGACTGGAAGAAATTAGTTTAACATTTAAACCTATTTTCTGCACATTCCAGCTCATAAAATAAAATATTTTTTGTGTTTACACTCAGTCTTTCAAACAGATGCAAGTAAAACACAGCAGAAAATAAATAAAGTCAAAGACTCAGCGGTCCTGTTGCTCTATTTTCACCTGTAAAGCAGGAGTGGGGCAGGCGGAGGTTTACCCTGGTGCAGGTGTGCCGCGGTCAGTGGAAGAATCCGCAAGTTTCTCTGTGAGTTTCCCATTACGTTGTAGCTACTCAGTGCTTGTTGGAAGTTTAGGGGTTTTTTCGCTGTAAAAAGAAGTTTTCTTCCCACGCACAGCGGACACTAATGTTTTTGTCACTTTTTATGGAATCAAACTCAAAGTAAGGTCAGTACTTCCACGCTTTAAACGCTGCACGCTCATACTCTCTCTGCACTCCATATATGATCCATTGTTGATCTGCACACAGCTGTTGTCACGAACAGCGCACTCGCTTACGTCACTGTCATGAGACATTCTCGCAAAAAATCACGGTTTTAGTAACGCAGTAACGCAGCGTTCCTACGGGAAACTAACGGTAATCTAATTACCGTTTTTGCAATAATAATCCCTTACTTTACTCGTTACTCGAAAAAAGTAATCAGATTACAGTAACGCGTTACTGTCCATCTCTGCTGGTCGCTATGGTAACGTTTAAACATTTCTTTCAAAATAAGACCCAGGGAAACCAAGTTCACAATAAAACCCTGAAAACCATAAACTTCTCACCCGAGCCTCGGCTCTCGCGGCCCGGTACCGGTCCGTGGCCCGGGGTTGGGGACCGCTGCTCTACAGCACCAGCAGGACCTCTTCAGCTCATTTCGAATCCAGAACCCTCACAGGTCTGTTTGACGCCCACAGAACTGAAGTCACCTCATCGACTCCCAGATCAACACAGAATTACCTTTAAAATCTTTCTGTTAGTTCACGGAGCTCTCGGGGCCTCCTCTGTTTACAGAGTCGATTCAGTTAAAAACAAGAAAAAACAGTGTGTGACATCACTTCCTGTTGTCTCCTGCAGGTGGCGGGAGGATTGGACATTCACAAAACGATGGTTGTGGACATCTGACAGCCTCTTGTTTATCCTTCGTCCGTTCACAGGAGTCATCCAGCTGTTCCTGCCGCTCTGTTAGCTCCACTGGGCTGTTTGTTTTATGCATCCTTCAGGATCTGAAGGTGTTTGTTTTTATTTTAGTGAGCTGACAGACTTACAGTTTGGTCCATGAATATTTGGATTGAGACAAATTTTCTAATGTTGGTACATTACCACAATGAATTTTAAATGAAACAGCTCTGATGCAGGTGAAGTGCACACGTTCAGCTTTAATTCAGTGTGTTGGACAAAATGACCGCATAAAAATATGAGAAACTAAAGTATTTTAACACAATGCCTTCGTTTCAGGCTCAAAAGTATTTGGAAAAATTAAATAACTGAAAATAAATTGATAATTTCTATTACTTTATTCAAAACCCTTTGCTGGCAAAGGCCTTAAGTGTTGAAGTCACGGACACCACCAGATGCTGGGTTTCCTACTTTTGCTGCTCTCCCAGCCTTTACTGCACCAGCTTTCTGCTGCTGTTTGCTTTTCTGTCCTATGTTTAGTCGTCGACAAGTGAAACGCCCAGGTTTAGCTTCAATCATTATTGGCATTATTTTAAATTAACCAAATCATTCAATATGGCACAGAAACAGTGGCACTCGCCGCCCTCACTCCTAAAACTTCTCCCTCTTCCTATACAACCAATTGCCACATGTTGCCATATCATTTTTTGATTGTTTGAGTTTGCATGCTTTGTTTTTTTTACGTCACATTGCGTCCTGCGTCCTGATCGCTGCAGACGATCTCCTCCGTCTCTCCTGTACAGAATCGCTGCATCGATGCTAGCAGTGTGACTGAAGTGCAGTACTGTATGTCCACGATGTCCACCAAACGTTTTGCACCATCAAAAAATAAAATTGGCTCCTTGATTTCACCTCTCGCTGGTTATTTTTAGAACATAACACCCGCGATAAACGAGAGACAGCTGAGAAATATAACATTTGAATGCATTTTCTCTTTTGCTCTGAGGCGCGGGGGAAAGATATCGACAAGTCGATGAACATCATTTACAGATATGTTGGGTAAATGCCCGAGACATCTATAGAAATGTAAATCGCCGCTTGATTCATTCATTTGCTTAACTTGTTTTGGACCGTAAACCAGGCGCGAATAGGACACCGGAAACACAGCTCCCCACAGGAGTTTCCGCACCGGAAGTAGCATATGCTAACGTGCACATGGTCTATTCCAATTTAGCTGGATGTGAGCAGACAGTCTGTCTCTAAACAGCTCAGAATTCACTCAGCTGCTTCAGTCCTGTGTCACATCATCAGGAAACACAAGTGTTTTTGCAGAACTGTGCTGGCTTTTCTTAGGTTTTCTTTTTTAGCAAAGTCCTATCTAGCCTTTCTGTTCTTGAGGTTTATGAGTAGGGATGGGTATCGAAAACAGTGGGAACCGGTTCTCAACAAGAACCGGTTCCCACTGTTTCAATTCCTTGGGATTGTTTGCCATTTTTGCAAACGATTCCCTTATCGATTCCAGTCGCCCTGAATGACGTCACCGCGTTGCGGAGCGTCATTTACCTGACAGGAAACATGGCGGCTCAAACGATCAAAAGTTTGGTTATACTTTACGAGAGTGGATGACAACAGGGCAACTTGCAATACTTGCAAAGTAGATGCTTCATTTAAGGAAACACTACGAATAACACGCGATGACCTTAAATGAATGTCGTGTTTTTAATTCCGGACTCGTGAATCTCAACCCAGCAGCAGCGGTAACGTTTGCACGTCCTCTCCCGTTAATGCGGCAGGTAAATAATCAACTAACATATTATGTTAGCGCGATCTGCCTTATTACAAACCTGCCATTACTGTGCATTTAGGTGACCATGATGAGACAGAGTCTGGCTCAGATGCTGGCAGTTCTCGCTGCAGTCTACCGGTAGCGTCTCCTTTCAGGCAGGATAGACGAATGTCACCGAGCAGTGACTCAGTTTGTGGTCAAAGGCTTGCACCCATTTGCCACAGCAGATGCCCCCGATTTTTGGTAAGTGAATGTGTTTAATTGTAGGCAGGGACATTACTGGGTATTCTTGTGTAATTGCTACAGAATAATTTATGTTATACTTTGTTATTGCTACAGAAGAACATTAATTTTATTATTTTACATTTACAATGTTTTTCCTGGGGACCCTGTGACACCACATTGAAGAGCCGTAGGCTGGATCCTTAAGCTCTCATTGTTGGGTTTGTAAGGCCATGTTACTCCTAAATTTCTATCTTGTTCAAAGAGAAGATATAAAACAAAGTTCTAAGCTAATCGACCTTAGTGTTCTCCTTTTCTTAAAAAGAATCGATACAGAATCGAATCGTTAAACAGAATCGAAAATGGAATCGTGAAAATCTTATCAATACCCATCCCTGTGTATGAGTGTTTTGCACCTTGCAGTGAACTGTCTGTGTTTACTTTCATGCAGTCTTCTCTTTATGGTAGATTTGGATATCGGTACAACCTCCTGGAGTGTTGTTCACTTGGTTGGCTTCACCGTGGAATGATTTTGCGATCATCCACCACTGTTGTCTTGTGTGGATGTTCAGGTGCTGAGTTCACCAGTGCCTTCTTTCTTTCTCAAAGATTCTGCCTCTCTGAATATTGTAGGAAGTTCTTGGATAGTTTTTTTCTGTTTTCCCGGCTTAAGGATGGCTTGTTTCACCTGCACTTAGAGCTCATTTGACCTCATGTTGTCTGTTCACAGCAAAATCTTTCAAATGCAAGCACGAAAACTCAAATCAACTCCAGGCCTTTAAATCTGCTTAACTGATAATGACATAACAGAGGAATTGCCCACACCTGCACATCAAGTAGCCTTTGAGTTAGGTGTCCAATTACATTTGGTCCCTTTAAAAAGAGGTTGGCACATTTTAGGGAGCTGAAACTCCCGAACCCTTCGTCCCATTTGAATGTGGATGCCCTCAAATGAAAGCTGACAGTCTACACATTATGTTCATGTCCATCATATAACTATAATTGGAATAAACAGGTAAAAAAACAAAACTTGTGTCACTGTCTAAATATATATGACCCTAACTATTCCTGCCACTGATGGAGCAACAGAGTGAAGTGTTCACAGACAAGTGAAGCTTCTCAGTCTCAGAGCAGGACCTGAGCGACTGAACACTTTTACATTATTTCCCCATAAATAATGGCACACTTTGATAGTCACATTCACAGGAGCAGACCAGGAACATTTGCACTGACGATCTCCTGAAGAAACATCATGGGGGTGTCACTGCATCTCCTCTTCTTCTCCAGAACAGTCAACTCAGATTTTAGAAACTCTGAAGTTTTCTGACACAAAAATATAAAATGTGGAAGTTATTGTTCAACTCAAGCCTTAAATACTGAACCGTATGTGTAGGTTTACGATACACGTCAGCTTTTAGATGGCTGAGTAGTCAGAAGCAATAATGAAAAAGTATGCAGGGAGATGTCACAGCAGGCCAGTACCTAACCTGGAGCTCGGCGCAGATACAGACAGCAGGACTCAAGTTTGACGAGACTTTATTTACAATACACACAGGTGGAAACTAGACAGGAGGGGAACGCGCATGGTGCGTGGAACTAGAGCACGGGTCTCTGAAATAGAGTATAATAAGGGAAGCCGGGGACTGCAGACAAAAGGTAATATGACAGTCAGATCTTTTCTTCCTCACGTAACTATAAAGTACTTGTTTCAGACAGATTCAAATGAGGATACGGGCCAGAGTCAGGGGCCACATCCTTTTGTAGGCCCAGTTTGAGGGCCTCACATTGAAGAATTGAAGGCTACTCCACATATGACACACAAAGGTGTCCTCCTTTCCCCCAGATCTAAAGGATGGGTCAGGTGTATCCTATCCCAAGATTCATTGCACACCGGTGTTTGAAAACATTGTGGTGCAGACTGTCAAAGCCAAGCATGGAATATTCAGCAGCAACACCTGAGTGAGTTTAACTAACATCGTCATTCTGCTGTCAGGTTTCTGTGAGGCAGAGTAAATCACACAAACGATGCAATTTGTGTAAGATCCATAGCTGTATTTCAAATAATGACTGAACAAACTCAGGCTGCTTAAATTTGTCTGGCCTATATTCTTATCGTTCTTTTTCTTACTTTATGGAGGCCAAAACTGAATTGCACACTTTAGTGTGCATATTATCATCAAATGCATCTTTGCTTAAAACTGTAAAATTACAAAAATCTCTCAAATCAAACGTACTCTCCTGCACTGCGAAAAGCCCTCGTGCACAGTTTGGCATTGACTTGGTTGAGGTTCAATCATTATTTGCTTTATTTTAAATGAACCAGATCATTCAATATGGCACAGAAACAGTGGCACAGTCTAAATTTCTCTCTCTCGCCGCCCTCACCCCTAAAACTTCTCCCTCTTCCTATACCACCAATTGCCACATGTTGCCATATCATTTTTTGATTGTTTGACATTTATTTAGGCCACAAGCAGAGTGCTCGATAGCTTTGGCCTTAGGAAACACAATTTTTATAGTTTCTTCCAGCAGTGAAGGTGACGATAGAAATCAGGAAGAAACATTAGCATTTAGTTTGAAGTCCAGTTTCAACAGAAGTTGAACTGGAGACAGCAACTTGTTGAAATGTCATCTTAAATTGGTCATGTGATTTGGACGCGCTGGTGCGTCTGTCAACCCCACAGGGTTAAAAGTTGGTAAGTAGGCGTATACCTATTAATGACATCAAAGTCTGTTAACATGTTTCATTCTCTGAGCCTCATCAGCCTCTTCTGTAGGACGTCCATCCACCATCCTGGCCTTCAGCAGCGCCAGACCCTTCTTGCAGCCTCCCTCTCTCTCTCTCTCTCTCTCTCTCTCTCCCCCCCCTTTTTCCTGGTCTACGTCAGCCTTTCAGCCTGGTCAATTCAATTCAGTTTTATTTACACAGCACCAAATCACAACAACAGTCACCTCAAGGCGCTTTATACTGTAAGGTCGACCCTACAATAATCCATACAGAGAAAACCCAACAATCATATGACCCCTATGAGCAGCACTTTGGCGACAGTGGGAAGGAAAAACTCCCTTTTAACAGGAAGAAACCTCCGGCAGAACCAGGCTCAGGGAGGGGCGGGGCCATCTGCTGTGATTGGTTGGGGTGAGAGAAGGAAGACAGGATAAAGACATGCTGTGGAAGAGAGACAGCGGTTAATAGTAACTAATAATGGCACCAAATATATGTAATTGTAATTCACCAACATACACCATGAGAATTTGCTCACACTGTTGGTGTATGAAACACATTTTTCCTTCTCAGTATTTGTTACTCAAATCATCAAAGGAATCATTGTCCCATCCATATTCTTCCACTTTTCCTTGTCGGGGTCGCCGGGGGGCTGCAGCCTATCCCAGCTAGAGCCGGTAGATGGGAAATCACTGCTCACTCATTTTAACATTAATTATTGTTTATTTACACATTTGTCACATATTTAGATTCCATTTAGTTTTGTTTTACAATCAGCTTTTGCTAAATAATAACAATAAAATATAAATGTACTTCATCGTGTTTATGGACATGAAACAGCAACTTTAGATCACTGACCACAGCTGGAAAACTAAAGTCATCCATCCATCCGCTTCCGCTTATCCTTTTCAGGGTCGCGGGGGGCGCTGGAGCCTATCCCAGCTGTCATAGGGCGAGAGGCGGGGTACACCCTGGACAGGTCGCCAGTCTGTCGCAGGGCTAACACACAGGGACAGACAACCATTCACACTCACATTCACTCGCACATTCACACCTAGTGGCAATTTGGATTATCCAATTAACCTATCCCCACCAGCTGCATGTCTTTGGACGGTGGGAGGAAGCCGGAGTACCCGGAGAGAACCCACGCAAACACGGGGAGAACATGCAAACTCCACACAGAAAGACCCCGGCCTGATGTTGGAATTGAACTCAGGACCTTCTTGCTGTGCGGCAACAGTGCTAACCACCGTGCCACCGTGCTGCCAAAAAAAAAAACTAAAAAAAAGAATAAGCGGAAGTGGATGGATGGAAACTAAAGTCATATGAAAGCTAAAATATAACATTGCTTTAAACTTTCACTTACCACAATATGACATTTGGAAAAACCAGTAAGTTTAAAATCATTAGTCAAACCTTTCCACACTACACTATGATAATTGCCCACATGACCCCTTAAACCAGCTAAATGTTTGTCTGTAATTTTCTTAATATACAATGTTGTTACACTGGTGCTACTGGAAATCTTTGATGTGTTGTAATGGGACAGTTTCTGATCTCCTCAGCCTGACCTGTATGCGCTCCACAGGATCATATTCTCTCTGTTTAATCTCTTAGTACTTCTTGTACTAAGTTTTCTTTTTGTTTAAAGTGTCCTGACTGTGTTCTGTGACCACGTTGTGCAGAGAACTCGTCTCTGTAAATGATTCTAAGTCTTACTAGTCAAACACCCTGCAGGCTGCTCCTCTTTATGTTGTTTTTGGCCTGCAAAGACCAACTGTTTGTGTGAACGCTTTAAGATCCCACAGCAGTGGAGAAAATTGGAGCACAAGTTACTTTTCAAAAATTATTTTTCATTATTTAAATACTTGGTTATATTTTTTATTTGCCTTCTCCTTGATTAATTAAAATATCAGTTTCATGTTTCTCTTTCAAAAGAAAAAGATATAATTATGTAATATACAATAATTGTAATATAAAGTAATCTGCTAATAAAGTAAAAATTCTTAGCTCTACTCAGTTTGATTGACAGGACAGATGATCAGTGGTGCAGCGTTTGTACCATCATCATTAAGCTCGGGACTGAAATATGGGTGGAGCTTCTCTGTGAAGGAGCAGCCAGTGAACGAGTAGATCAGAGCTGCAGCATCTACGTCATAGAAGGAGACCAGACCCTCCTCATAGTCCACAAACACCCCCACCTTCTGAGGAGCAGACTTGAGAGAGAGGTTAATTTGGGGATCTTCACAAGCACTGTACTCACTTCCATCTCTCAGCCACACAGTCCAGAAACCATCCTCGGGGCTCATTGACATGCTCTTTGTCCTGTTGATCGACTCTGTGGCCACTCCTACATCCCAGTCAGTCTTTCCTTTAACCTGAACCTCAAAGTAAAATCTGCCTGAAGAGAAACTCTGCTCTCCTAAAACATTAACAAAGTAAGTAAATCTCTTTGGGTTGTATGGAAGTTTCCTCTTTCTCCTCACCTCACTGCAGTGTACTTGTTTTCTATCGTCAGACAGGATGAGCCAATGATGTGCTGTATCAGGATCCAGAGTCACGTCCACTGCATACTGCTGGACCCCCTTCAACACCGCAGCATGATTCAGCTTCTTCATGTCTTCCCAGAGTGTCTTCTCCAGCTGAGCCACAGCTCTCCCCACGGTCCCCTCACATGATGGTGGACGGACTCTGACCGCTGTCCAGTCCTTGGTGGGTGGAGCAGCTTTCAGGGAGGAGAAGCTTTGGAGGAGGTGGAGGTGGTCTTCAGAGTGTGAGAGCTGCTCCACCTCAGAGCTTCTCTCCATCAGCTCAGAGATTTCCTGTTCCAGATCTTTGATGAGACCTTCAGCCTGTTTCTCTGTAGCTTCCTGTTTGTCTTCGATCTCCTTTATGAGCTCCTTCAGGCGTCTCTCAACAGACTCCATCAGAGCCGTGAGGACCTGAACACCTTCTGCTTTCTGTCTGTCTGCAGCATCTTTACTCATCTTCACCGACTCTTTGATCTCCTGAATCTTCAGTCGTCTCTTCTGGATCATCTGCTGAGTTTCAGCTTGTGTCTTCTCCAGCTCTGCCTTCTTTCCTTCATATTCTTCTCTCAGAGGAACAAACTCATGAGCCTTGTGATCTAGAACAGAGCAGAGCATGCAGACACATGTCTGGTCGGTCTTACAGAACAGCTCCAGATGTTTATCGTGCTTCCTACACATCCTGCTTTCCAGGTTCTCCACAGGCTCAATCAGCTGATGTCTTTTCAGACTTGTAGCTGTCAGATGAGGCTCCAGGTGAGTCTGACAGTAGGAGGTCAGACACACCAGGCAGGACTTCAGGGCCTTCAGTCTGGTTCCAGTGCAGACGTCACAGGGAACTTCTGCTAGTTTGGCAGCTTGTTGCTCTGAGCTGCTGCTGCTGCTGGCTTTCTGCTGAGATTCACGTCTGAACTGAGCAACCATCTCAGAAAGCAAAGTATTTACCCTCAGCTGAGGTCTACTGTTGAAAGTCTCTTTACACAGGGGACACTGGCAGCTGTCATTAACATCCCAGTTCTGAGTGATGCAGTTTTTGCAGTAGTTGTGTCCACATGATGTGGTGACTGGATCAGTGAACACATCCAGACAGATGGAGCACAGAAACTGATCTTCAGACTGTAGATTGGTGGCAGCAGACATGTCTGCACTCTGAAGAAGGAAGAAAAAAAAACATTAAACAAATGGTTTCTCAGCCAGCAGAGTAAATGATCTTCTTACCTAGACAATGCACAAAGAAATAATGAGAAGAAGGAAATATTGTCTTGTTGTTTCAATTAAAATACAAATAAATTGTATTTATATCCTTTGTTTGTCCTTGAACAAAGGATCTAGGGCCAGATTTACTAATGTGTTTCGCCTGTGCAAATTGGGTTTTGTCGATCTGTGGAACCATCCATCTTCATCCGCTTTATCCGGGGCCGGGTCGCAGGGGCAGCAGCCTAAGCAGAGAGGCCCAGACCTCCCTCTCCCCAGCCACCTCCTCCAGCTTATCCGGGGGAACACCAAGGCGTTCCCAGGCCAGCCGAGAGATATAATCCAGCGTGTCCTGGGTCTGCCCCGGGGCCTCCTCCCGGTGGGACATGCCCAGAACACCTCACCTAGGAGGCGCCCAGGAGGCATCCTTGTCAGATGCCCGAACCACCTCAGCTGGCTCCTTTCGATGTGGAGCAGCAGCTGCTCTACTCTGAGCCCCTCCCGGATGGCCGAACTTCTCACCCTATCTCTAAGGGAGAGGCCAGCCACCCTTCGGAGGAAGCTCATTTCCGCCGCTTGTATCCGCGATTTCGTTCTTTTGGTCACTACCCACAGCTCGTGGCCATAGGTGAGGGTAGGGATGTAGATCGACCGGTAAATTGAGAGCTTCGCTTTTACACTCAGCTCCCTCTTCACCATGACGGACCGGTGCAGCGTCCGCATTACTGCAGCTGCAGCCCCAATCCGTCTGTCGATCTCCGGCTCCCTTCTCCCATCACTCGCGAACAAGACCCCGAGATACTTGAACTCCTCCACTTGGGGCAGGAACTCATCCCCGACCTGGAGTGGGCACTCCACCCTTTTCCGGCTGAGAACCATGGTCTCAGATTTGGAGGTGCTGATCCTCATTCCCGCTGCTTCACACTCGGCTGCGAACCACTCCAGTGGGAGCTGGAGGCCCCCACCCGATGAAGCCAACAGAACCACATCATCCGCAAAAAGCAGAGATGAGATTCTGAGGCCACCAAAGTGAAAGCCCTTCGCCACTTGGCTGCGCCTAGAAATCCTGTCCATAAAAATTATGAACAGAACCGGAGACAAAGGGCAGCCCTGGCGGAGCCCATCACCCACCGGGAACGAGTCCAACTTATTGCCGGCAATGCGAACCAAGCTCTTGCAACGGTTGTATAGGGATCGAATGGCCCGTAGCAATGGGCCAGACACCCCATACTCCCGCAACACCTCCCACAGGACACCCCGAGGGACACGGTCGAATGCCTTCTCCAAGTCCACAAAACACATGTAGACTTGTTGGGCAAACTCCCATGCACCCTCAAGTATCCTCGAGAGGATAAAGAGCTGGTCCAGTGTTCCGCGACCAGGACGAAAACCGCATTGTTCCTCCTGTATCTGAGGTTCGACTAGCGGACGATCTCTCCTTTCCAGCACCCTGGCATAGACTTTCCCAGGGAGGCTGAGGAGTGTGATCCCCCTGTAGTTGGAACACACCCTCCGGTCTCCCTTCTTAAAGATGGGGACCACCACCCCGGTCTCCCAGTCCACAGGTACTGCCCCTGATCTCCACGCAACATTGTAGAGGCGTGTCAACCAGGACAGCCCTACAACGTCCAGAGCCTTCAAGAACTCGGGGCGGACCTCATCCACACCAGGGGCTCTGCCACCAAGGAGTTGTTTAACTGCCTCAGTGACGTCGCCCCCGGAAATTGGCGGGTCATTCCCCTCATCCCCAGACTCTGCTTCCTCCTCGGAAGACGTGTCAGTGGGATTAAGGAGGTCCTCGAAGTATTCCTTCCACCGCCTGACAATTTTCTCAGTCGACATCCGCAGCGCTCCGCCAGCACTATACACAGTGCAGGTAGAGCACCGCTTTCCCCTCCTGAGACACCTGACGGTTTGCCAGAATCTCTTCGAGGCAGTCTGAAAGTCTTTTTCCATGGCCTCTCCAAACTCCTCCCACACCCGAGGTTTTGCTTCAGCCACTGCCCGAGCCGCATTCCGCTTGGCCTGTCGATACCTGTCTGCTGCCTCCGGAGTCCCACAAGCTAACCAAGCCCGATAGGACTCCTTCTTCAGCCTGGTGGCTCCCTTCACCTCTGGTGTCCACCATTTGGTTCGGGGATTACCACCACGGCAGGCACCAACCACCTTGCGGCCGCAGCTCAATGCAGCAGCTTCGGCAATGGAGACGCTGAACATGGTCCATTCGGACTCAATGTCCCCAGTCTTCCTCGGAATGCTGTTGAAGCTCTGCCGGAGGTGTGCGTTGAAGATCTCGCGGACTGGGGCCTCTGCTAGACGTTCCCAGCACACCCTCACTACGCGTTTAGGTGCACCAGGTCTGTCCAGCGTCCTCCCCCGCCACCTGATCCAACTCACCACCAGGTGGTGATCAGTTGACAGCTCAGCCCCTCTCTTTACCCGAGTGTCCAGAACATATGGTCGCAGGTCTGGTGATACGATTACAAAATCGATCATCGACCTACGGCCTAGAGCGTCCTGGTGCCACGTGCACTTATGGACACTCTTATGTTCGAATAAGGTGTTCGTTATGGCCAAACTGTGATTAGCACAGAAGTCCAATAACAAAGCACCGCTTGGGTTCAGATCAGGGAGGCCGTTCCTCCCAATCACGCCCCTCCAGGTCTCGCTGTCGTTACCCACGTGAGCATTGAAGTCTCCCAGCAGGACAACAGAGTCTCCAGGTGGAGCACCTTCCAGCACCCCCCCAGGGACTCTAAGAAGGCTGGGTACTCTGAACTGCCACTCGCCGCATAAGCGCAGATGACAGTCAGGACCCGTTCCCCGACCCTAAGGCGCAGGGAACAAACCCTCTCATCCACCGGGAAAAACCCCAACGTACCGGCAGCAAGCTGAGGGGATATTAGAATACCCACCCCAGCCCGCCGCCTCTCACCAGGGGCAACTCCAGTCTGAGACAGAGTCCAGCCCCTCTCCAGGAGACTGGTTCCAGAGCCTAAGCCATGCGCAGAGGTGAACCCGACTATATCTAGCCGGTACCTCTCAACCTCACGCACTAACTCAGGCTCCTTCCCCACCAGAGAGGTGACATTCCATGTCCCTATTGCCAGTCTTGGCAGCCGGGGGTCAGTCCGCCAGGGCCTCCGCTCCTGGCCGCCACCCAGCACACAATGCACCCGACCCCTATGGCGCCTCCTGCGGATGGTGGGCCTGCGGGAGGATGGGCCCATGCCTCCTCTTCGGGCTGTGCCTGGCCGGGCCCCATGGACTAAGGCCCGGCCACCAGACGCTCGCCCTCGGGCACCCTCCCCGGGCCTGGCTCCAGGGCAGAGCCCCAGTAACCCTATCCCGGGCAGGCTAAACTGTTCCCTCAATGTTCTCTTCATAAGGGTCTTCTGAATCGCTCTTTGTCTGGTCCCTCACCCAGGACCAATTTGCCATGGGAGACCCTACCAGGGGGCAAAAGCCCCCAGACAACATAGCCCCTGGGATCCCTGGGACACATAAACCCCTCCACCACGATAAGGTAGCGATTCACGGAGAGGGATCTGTGGAACCAACAACCCAAAACAGGAAGTCTTGATGGTCTCTTTAAAAATTTGTGATCCTATGGGTCTCACACAACAGGCAGTGCAGAACTTATATTGGAGCCAATGTGGGCGAGTGTACTCACCAGGGCCCTGCCCTGGAACCAGGCACAGAGATGGTGCCTGGCTCAGCTTTATTGCTAGTAAATTCAATTAATCTTCAATTCAGTTTTATTGATATAATAGTCCAAATCACAACAGCAGTTGCCTTAATGCTCTTAATAGTATTATAATTATTATTAACAACCTTAAATAGTATGGTTCCCAGCTATTTAAGCAAACTCTTTAACATATACAACCCCAAAAGAACACTGAGATCGTCTGGCTCTTAGTACAGCTGAGGTGTCGATTAAAGCATAGAGAAGATTGGGCCTTAGCAGTTGCAGCACCTAGAGGCTGGAATAACTTGCCACTTGATATTTGTACTTCAGAGTCTATACAGTTTTTCAAATCACGCCTTAAAACTCACTTCTTTGATTGGCTGTTAATTCGAGTTCAGTTTGAGTACCATCAGGGTTTTTTTTATTTCATGTTGTAACAATATATCACATTTGCTTCTTCTTATGTTTTGTTTAATTGCATTTATTTTTATATGGTTTTCTCTTGTTCATTTGCTAACTCTTAAAGCACTTTGGTCAACTTTGTCATTTTTAAATGTGCTATAGAAATAAAATTGACATTGACCATGCTTCACTCGAGGGATGGTATTGGGTAGACGTGCCTGGTTTCCTCTAGACATAAACCTTGGCATTCAGGCTGAGGTCTGAGAGTCCTTCGCCTGCCTTTTGGCAAACTCCAAGTGGGGTTTTACTGAGGAGTGGCTCTGGCTGGCCACTCTACCATACAGCTCTGACTGATGAAGAGCTGCAGGTGGTCATCCTTCTGGAAGGTTCTGCTTCTGGATCTCTTGCAGAGTGACCATCGAGTTCATGGTCCTCTCCCTGTCTAAGGCTCATCTACCCCGATCGCTCAGATTGGACGGGCAGCTAGCTCTGGCTAGAGTCCTGGGGTTCCAAACTTCTTCCGTTTATGGATGATGGAGCCACTTTGCTTGTTGGGACCTTATTGCCACAGAAAGATTTCTGTTCCTCCTGTGCCTTGATATAATTCTGTCCCAGAGGTCTAAAGGCAATTTCATGACTTGATTTGTGCTCTGAGATACACCATCAACTATGGGACTGTATATAGACAGGTGTCTGTATGTCCAGTCACCTAGATTTGAATTGCTATAGACTTCTGGTTTTGGGGACCGGGGCGGGGACACCCTTTTAACCCTTATTTTGCACTGCCATACACTTTGCTAGAGCATAACACACATATTTAGTGGTCCCTAGTAATTATTTATTTATTCATGAGGAAGGTTATCCCAGGTTCTGTCCATTTTCATAATAAGTGATAGTACAGGTAAAACAGAAAAATGTGGTGCTTTACATCATAAAGATTGTAATATGTAATATAAATGGTCTTTGAATTTGTGTTATACTGGAACAGCACTAATTCTGACTGGAGACTGGGTTTGTTATTACAAACCCACTGCTCACCAATAGCATGCAATCCTGAATTCACAGTGCTAAGGTTTCAAATCTATGAAGTATAATATCTGGCTGTCAAATAAAACAAAGAAAGTAATATTCAGTAGTTGTCACGGTTTGCTGGGGCAAGCCGTGTGGAATTATGTAGGACCAGGACGCGGCAGCTCTGGTGCAGGTGAGTATTTATTAACGAAAGAAATACAAACAACAAAGCCACTGGGAACATGAAACTGGAGCCTAAACTGGGTAAAACTAACAAAACAAACCAGAAACGAAGATGCAGGGAGGTCCGGGGAAATACACATGGAGAGATGCAGGGAGACCGAGGGGAAACAACACAGACGAACCAGCAACTACTATGACAGAAGACACAACTTAAATACACTCAGAGAACACAGGGAGATTACACACAGGTGGGGAACACAGCTGGGAGTGATTATCGTGACGAGACTAGGGAGGCAAACTGAAAACACTCACATAAGATGCAGACCTTTGCAATAAAACAGGCAACACATACACGCAATGACGTAACACACCAACTAAACACAGACTGGGGGAAACAGAACATAGGAACATGAACCATGAAACAGAAGAGTACAAACACCCAGGTAACCAAAATCACAGAATACTAATAAACTAAACATAAACACGGAGTCGCAGACTCCGGACCATGACAGTAGTATTTCAGCAATGTTTATTTTTAATGTTCACAGTTCACAGCTGAACCATACTCTGGGTATAAAATAATAATAAAGTGCGTTTGTCTCATTTCAAGTAAAATGGGTTTTACATTCAAAGATAACAAGTTATTTTCAAATAAATGCTTAATTACTAATTAGGCCCCTCTGACCACTGGTGTTGGCCAGAGGGGCCGATGGCGCGATATGGCAGCCTCGCGTCTGTCAGTCTGTCCCAGGGCAGCTGTGGCTACAACTGTAGCTGCCTCCACCAGTGTGTGAATGTGAGAGTGAATGAATAGTGGCATTGTAAAGCGCTTTGGGTGCCTTGAAAAGCGCTATATAAATCCACTCCATTATTATTATTATTATAAAAATAATGACAAGATGTAGTTTGAGTTTCATCTTTTCTTCTTTTTCCTTAACTAGACTTCACACGTGAACCCTCTCAGCTTCAACCCTTCTGTTTCTTTGACTTACTTCTTCAGATTTCTGCATCTGGTCTTCATGCAGTTTTCTTCCACATGCGCTTTGAATAAATTATGTGACAAGCTGAGTAGCGCCACATGGAATTAGCTTCAATGCACGCGATTGGTCTGTGTGCTTCCTGTGTACATAGACTAAAAATAAGGCGGTGCAGATTAAAATAACTATACCGTAAATATGACAAAAGTTGTGCAGAGTAAAATAGAAACTCTCCATTCAAATCTAGTAACAGGTCAGGTCCTCTAAGAATGGGACTGGGACTATATTCCAACTGCGGTTCACCTATTGGTGACCCAGGTTTTTTTTTTAGATTTGACTATAACATGACTCCAGTAATTCAAATGTATTTGACTGATTTAGGCTACGTTCACACTGCAGGCGAAAGCGCATTAAATCCGATTTTTCTGACCCTATGCGACCATCTATCCGATCATGGTGTGACAGTGTGAACGGCACAAATCCGATATTTTCAAATCCGACCTGCATGGGTCACTTTCGTATGTGGTGCTGAATCCGATACATATCTGATGTTTCAGAAAGCGACTGCTGTTTGATGGTCATGTCGCATTAAATCCGTCTTTTACGTCACTGACACAAGACAGACGCCAATTATCAGCGCCGGAGAAGACATCGTGAACACTTCCTGGCCATCCAGTGTAGATGTCAGTGAAACTGTTGGGAAGACAACGTTGGAGAAACGTGAACATTTTGTTTGTTCTGTATAATCTGCAGATTGTGACAGAAATCTGCAGCTATTCTTCGAAGCAGCGCTCCTCTCTTAAACAGTAATAAGGATCATTATTTTGTTATTTACATTATTATGTAAATAACAAAATAACTTAAAGCAAAAATTGGGAAACGTGAAGTCCGAAGTCTTTATATTAAGGCCATCAGTCAAACAATACTGTTGCTCTGGGACTAAACAGTGTGTGACGTCTTCTTTTGCGCACGCGGCCGCTTTGAGCGTTCACACTAGAGCGCGTTTGCTGTCGCATTTTATTTGTAGTGTGAACGAGCAGACAAAAAAATCGGATTTGATCAAAAAATCGGAATTGAGCATCAAGACCTGCAGAGTGAACGTAACCTTGGATTCTCATAAAAGGAGGGATGAACAGCTGAAGCAGTGGCGGTCCTAGCCTGTTTGGTGCCCTGGGCGAACACTCCCTCTACCCCCCCCCCCCCCCCCCCACCCCCCCACACACACACACACACACAAACAAAACATATTAAGGATTATACATTAACATAAAACTGTTGTACACACACACATATGAAAAGAGAGAGACTATGCATAGTATGCAAACGGCTTCTTCATACAATGAGAACAGGATGAATCAACAATTGACACTGACTAATTAATATTAAAATCTGTAACATAATGTATTGTTTGAAGTTTAGTCTGTTACTGTTGCTATTTTTACCATTTCTTCTTGGAGCAACTGTAACCCACATATTTTCCTCAGGGATTAATAAAGTATTCTGACTCTGATTGGTTCAGGATGACCTGCCATTATCCAATCACACATCTGCTTACCTGCATCTGTCGCTCGTTTCTCCTCCTCTTCTTTTCTCTTTTTTCTAAACTGAGCACCTGATGGCTTTGAACTGTTTTTGTCCATCTTGGTTTTCATTTTGCCCTCCAGTATGAACACAAGTCCCGCAACCCGAGGATCACCACAACATAACCTAACACACAGTTCACAGATTCACTTTGTCTAAGGTTTATTTCTGGGATTTCACACAACCCAGGATTCAAATCATGAATCCATGATGGGCTTGGATTTACAACATTATGAATGAAATGTGCTCTATTTGGAAGCAGCAGGCCCCGCCCCTTTCGACGGGTTGTGTGTGAGACTTTAAATCATCAAACTGTAAATTTTAAATTGTTATTGATCCTTTACCCCGAGTCCTAAAGTGTAGATTTATTTTCTTACTCTTCTTATATTTATTGTTTGTTTACTTGCACTGCTGTAACTGGAGCCTCGTCGTCTCGTCTCTATATGCTGGACTGTCTGTAGCGGAGATGACAATAAAGTTTACTTTGACTTCAGCAGCGCGCAGGCGCACCGAGGGCTCTCGCACTCACTTTTCGCGTGTAGAATTTCTAAAAAACATCAGTGCAAATGATAAGTCTGTATCATGATGTCTGGTGTTTTCGTGTTTGTTGGTTTGTTTTTATGTTGTTTTATTTTGTTAGTTGGTTATTAGACGCTGCTCCAGCCAGCCAGAGAAGCCCCCGCCGCCCCGCCCTCTCCTCTCTGCGCCGCAAGCAGCAGGTGCACCTCGCAAACGGAGGGCGCCCTTACTCCCAGCAAAGGGGCGACAGAAAACCGATCGGTGCCTGTGACATTCCCGATGTGCGCGGGCTGATGTCGGGGCAGCATGAGTACAAGCATTTTTTTTTTTTTTTTAGCCGATGCCCGTGATGCCGCCCCGGGCAACCGCCCGTGTCGCAGAAGATTTGTGTAGAAACAGGAAGCGTGATCATCTGTACTCACCCGTGTTTGACAGAAGCTCTGCTGTGTGAAAATGAATGTGATGAACTGAGTTTGATGTTCCTGTGAAGAGATTCAGATTTGTCTGAGCTCAAACTTGTTTAGAGACAAACAGGACTTGACTGTAGCTTTTTCACAGAGCTTCTTTCCTTCTCATTTATAATTTTATGGTTTATACTTATTAACAAGGAGCAAAAGTGGGACACGCCCTGGCAAAGCAACAAGATAAAGATTTAGTTAGATTCTTTGATTTAATTTATTTGTTTGATGTTAAAGTGGGGAGCCTCTCAGGCACTGTGATCACAGAGGAACATTTTTACGATAAACTTCTTTTTCTCTGTTCAGCAAATGCCGTCGAATGAACACTTATTTTATCCTTCGGAGAAGGAACATGTTTACAGTTGGATTTCCTGCCACATAGACAGGAAGTCACATTTGGTTTGGACTCTAAAACGTGTCATCTGTACTCACCACTGTCGGACAGAAGCTCTGCTGTGTTGTTGAGACAGTTTAATGCTCTTGTTTCAGCTGCAGCTCTCACTCAGTTTCATTTCTGGATTCTGACGTGGAAGCAGTCGCATTGCAGGTTTGTGGGAGGGGCCGAGCACAAGGACCGTCAGGTTTTACTGTGAAGGATTACAACTTTCTTTCCCCTCTGTCCAACAAATGCAGTGCGAGTCAAAGCTGTGATTAAATCAACTTATTTTATCCTTTGAGAAACGAGCATTACAGTTAGCCTTCCTGCCACAGACAGGTGAGGATCTTCATTTACTTTGGACAAAATAAAGCCGGTGTCTTCCTGTTTTTCTCCTGCCGAGCAGGTCCATCATCCTGTCATGAACCTCAGGTTCGCACAAAGCGTGGACACAAACACACTGTGTAAATATTTACAAGAGTTTTTATTGAACAGCAGAGATTACTGGGAAACGGGGATATTGTAGCTGGAAGGGAAAAGGGCGGCCCTAGAAACCGGATCGCAGAGAGTCGCAGCGAAGAACTAAGACATCAGAAGGGAGATGACAGCAATGCAGTTTCTGTGCTGGGCTCTGAAACCTGACTGAAACTCTTCAAATAAGCCATTCCTCTGCAGATGATCTGTTAGCTGTTTGACAACTACTCTTTCAAGACAGAGACGGATCAAGAAAATTTGGGGGTCAAAGGGCAAGAGACTTGGTAGGGTGGTACAGCGGTCCCTCGTTTATCGCAGGAGTTACGCTCCAAAAATAAGCCGCGATAGGTGAAATCCGCGAAGTAGCCAACTTTATTTTTTACAATGATTATAGATGTTTTAAGGCTGTCAAACCCCCTCACTGCACACTTTATACTCTTTTCTCAGACAGGCGTGAACATTGTCACACTTTTCTTTCTTGTTTAAACTCTCAAAGTTCAAACCTACGTAGAAAAATGAGTCCAGTATTATAGGATGAAACCAAAGGTCAAACCCTGTTTTCAGGTCCAGAACATGAGAGTAGAGCAGCTGCAGAGAATTCAACATTAACGAATCAACGGTACGGAAGTAGAGGAAGCAAGAACAGTAACTTCTACCTTCCCTTAGCATGGCGAGAAGTCCAACTTTTTGTGCGATGGTTAGCATCGTCCTCTGCCTTTCAGGTGCTGCTGCACAGCTGCCTTTGATGGCGCAAAACGTTTCGTCGACATTGTTGTTTGTTGGGGAGAAAACCTACAAACAGTCCAGCACTTCAGAGTCACGCTGCTAGGACATGCCCGTCGTTGCCAAGTTACCTGCTCCTCCCAGGCTGATCACATCCACCTCAGAGGTGGTGAGAATAAACACGAGACCTCCATGATGCTTCAGTGTGAAAACTGTGACGTTTCACTAACGGCGCACCCTGGTGGTAAAGAACACCACGAAACGGGACGGTGAAGTCTAAACAGTCGAGACCTCAGAGACATCAGGTGATGTGGAAATGTTTTATTCTTACAGATTACAGGCAGAGTCACTGGTTTGGATCGGTCCTTCAGAGCGTCACCGAGACACCTGAACCTGATGCAGCTCTGAATGTCACAGTCGTGCTGAGCAGCTCAGCTAGCAGGAAGTAAATGTGAGTTATTGATCTTTGCTGATTTATCAATGATCAGGAAACAAAGGCACGGAATCAGCTGCAGTTAGAAATGTTCCAACAGTTTAACATGAAGGGCGACCGAGACAGAAGCGACTCCATTGGTCACGTGACGGGCCTCGACTGATCGATGCGTTTCAGGCGACGGGTCAGTCTGAGCAGCTACGCTCCGGGGTATTCAAAGACGGCGGCAGCTCCCATCCCGGTCCCGATGCACATGGACACAACGCCGTACGCCCTGCGGGGAACACAAGAGGGCGACAGTGAGAACACGTTTTCAAACGTACGAGGAGGCGAACGCGTGACCGTCGACACCGACCTCCTGCCTCTGCGTTTGAGCTCGTTGAGCAGCGTCACCACCTGCCGGGCGCCGGTGCAGCCCAGAGGGTGACCCAGAGCGATGGCGCCACCGTTCGGATTCACCTTCTCCGGCGGGATCCCCAGCTTCTCCACGCTGTACACCGCCTGAGAGGAAACGCCACCACCAGCAGCGAGACAGAGGTGGAGGCCAAAGGTTAAAGTGATAATCTTTATTTAAAAAGACAAAAGCAAATGAACAAAGTCTGGAGACTGAGAGGTCAAAGGGTAAATTCCTGCATGTGGAAACGCTTTGATGACTTCATACTTTATCTGTACTGTGTTAAAGAGATACTGACTGAAGCTGAACTCGGGCCGTACTGCAACACTGTACCACAAGGTGGCGCACAGAGTCACTGTGATATTTATTTAAAAACAATGTTATCATGCTTGACTCTGATTGGTCAGTAAGACCATCCATCCATTCTCTTCCACGTATCCTTAACAGCCTATCCAAGCTACCATAGGGCAAGAGGCGGGGTCACCCTGGACAGGTGGCCAATCCACCACCAACACAGAGAGACAAACAACCATTCACACGCACACCTATGGGCAATTTAGAATCACCAGTTAACCCCACTGACTGTTTGGACTGTGGGAGGAAGCCGGAGAGAACCCCCACAGACAGAGACTCCACACGGAGAGGCCCCGCCTTCTCGCTGTGGTGCAACCGTGCTGCCCACCACGCCAGTGTGCGACCCGTCAATAAGACTAAAAAAGGGATTGAGTTTATACACACACACACATAGACTCACATGCTGCCCCCTGCTGGCAGGAGTGTTCGTTTGGAGAGAGTAGCTACCTGCCTGAAGCGATACGTTGTCTCTGAACTCACCTGACTTGCAAAGGCCTCGTTAATTTCAAACACATCGATATCCGCCACAGAGAGTCCTGCAGAGAGAAGAACTCAGACATGTTGGACAAACTCACACTTTCCTCCACGTTCACGGGTGAGCTAAGCCCCGCCTCCCAGCTTTAGGAGGAGGCAGGAACCTGTAGGAAACATGCTAACGATACTGGAACAAAGATCTCTGGGTTAATTACGTCTTTCATGAATCTTAATCTGAAGTCGGAGGAGGACACGTCGGCGTACAAACACTTCCTACCTGCCTGCTGCAGCGCTGCCGGGATGGCGTACGCCGGTCCGATGCCCATCACATCAGGAGGGACGCCCACCACCGCGCTGGCCCTCAGGACCCCCAGCACCGGGAGACCCAGCGCCTCGACCGCAGACCTGCGACCGATCAGGACGGCCGCCGCGCCGTCGCTCACCTGGCTGGAGTTACCTGAGACAAACGAGCACGTGAGCTCCTGACGGCCGAGCGAGATTCATTCTGCGGCCCCGCCCGCACTCTGACCTGCTGTGGTGCTGCCGTCGGGCTTGAAGGCCGGCCGCAGTTTGGCGAGCCCCTCCAGCGTCGTCCCCGGTCTCACGCCCTCGTCTCTGCTGACCGTCACCTGACGCTCTTTGCCCTCGTCGTCCACAAACTTGGTGGTAACGGGGACGATCTCGTGGTCGAACAGACCCGCCCTCTGCGCCCGCGCCGCACTGTGTGGAGGAAGGACCGGGATTTGGTTGCAATGGAAACAGAAACAATCCTAAACATGCGTCAGTTTGTTTGACTTGGCTGCTCTAAACACTCAAGTTTTTTCTGCTCTTGCATCTCTGTGATGTCACAGAAGAGGGGACAGAAGCTTCCAGGCAGCCAATCAGAGGAAAGTTAAAGGGGGCTGGCCTTAAAGTGGGGATGGACCGAGCGGATTATTTATGTCACGCGCGGAGTGAAAATATGGAGCAGGAGATTCTTGCGTGTTGCTGAGACGTTCTTACTTCTGCTGGGAGCGGAGCGCGAAGGCGTCCTGCGTCTCTCTGGAGACGCCAAACCTCTCTGCCACGTTCTCCGACGTGATGCTGCAGAACAAACACGACACGTCTCAGTTAAGACAAAAATAACCGTTAACATTTCAGCTGGGAGTCATATTTCAGCTTTTTATAGACGGTAACCGACAAAATGACGCCTGTCAGGAGTGACGCGACTCATTTTTGAATCACTTCAGGATAAATTCTGCAGCTGGTTATGATCAGAACGTCTGCTCACACATGCAGCACTGTGTGAGAATAATTAGTGTTTATCAGCGAAATCAGGAACAATAAATTATGAAACGTCCTCCTTTCAGCTGGACAGGATCTACAATCTGATTCGCCGATGCTCGGCGCGTCGACGATCATAAACAACATCTGGAATTATAAAGCGTCTCACCCCATGGGAATGATGCAGTCTCTGGCTTTGTCGTTGTCCATCAGCCTGGAGCTCAGGTCGCCCGGGTTACCGATCCCTCGCAGCGACATGCTCTCCACGCTGCAAACAAACAGGAAACGCATCACTTCTGTCAGTGTGTCATAAAAACGGTTAACGTGTCCACACGCTGCCATAGGAGCTTAATCCCAGTGTATGACCATGACTGTGATCTGCTCAGGATTATTATGGTATGTCCACTTTAATGTACTTTTGATCAATTTATGTTTAGTTTTTAAATCAAATGTGACTTTTTATAAATTCAGATATTATTATTATGATTATTATTATTGTGTCAGATTAAAGTTCAAAGAGATCTAAATTAACTGTTTGTGTCTAACCTGTAATTTTCCTGACTCCTTAATTTTATTTCAAATAAGAATTTTTAGAGGAAGAAAACAGATTTGGACTTTTTAAAACCATGACCATCTACTCACTCACTGTTTATAATAAACATTTTAATGAATTATGAGGTAATTATTGGCAGAACTGGGCCTCCGTACATCGATGGCATAGTACATGTCATAAATTAGCTAAGAAAAGTAAAATAGTTCATTATGTGTGTTTATTTAAAAAAATTAAACTTCACCTGTTTACATGAAAAATATTCTTCATGTTTAAAACTCTCAGCTTTACTTGAGCAATTTTTTAACAACATCTGGATCGAGTGTTAAACCCACCCGCAGGCGAGGCCGAGGTCGATGGCTCTGCTCCTGATGGCTCCTGCACACACGGGTCAGAATTCGGTCATTCGGGTAAAAACCGGGCGGTTGGGTTAGTGGGAGCACGGCGGCGTTACCTGCTACGTTAAAGAGCGCCTGCAGGCCGGAGGAGCACTGCCGGTTCACCGTGTAGACGGGCACCGACTCAGGGAAGCCGCTGAAAGGAGGACGGAGCGGTGAGGAGCGCAGACAAACAGCAGGAGAGTGTCAGAGGCGTCAGACTCACCTGAGGAAGTGAGCCACTCGGGCCATCAGTGCGCCGGCGCCGGGCTGGAGCACGTTACCTGAACAGACAGAGGTTACATCTTCACCTACCTGCAGACAGGTGAGTCAGCCGACACATCAGAGCAGACGCGAAGGACAAAGCCTCACCCACACAGACGTCTCCCAGCCGCTCAGGCGACAGTCCGACGTCCTTCAGCACGGCCGACATCACGGCGCTCAGCAGCTCGTCAGGCGTGGTGTCCTGGAGGTGCGGAAAGAGTTAAACAGAACTTTATTCACAGCAAAGCAGAAAATAAATAAAGATCCCACAGCGCCCACCACAGCAAAACACGTTTAAACTTTGAGCCCGAATTTCAACCTTAAAAATATTAATAAAGTGAGGCGCTGTGACTGGAGGTCAAAGGTCATCCTGACCACACGCTGTCAGCCTCACAGAAAATAATCTGCGTGATATCAAACAACACATTCAAATAATTTATATATAAAACACTGTTGTGAGAATTTTCTTTGTATTTACATCCATGTAAACTTTGTTTCTAAATAGAAAACTGATCAAACAACAGCTGCTCTGAACCTAAAGCCGCCTGCTTAAATAAAGCGCGTCTAAAGAAAATAATCTGAAATAAAAAGTAAGATTAATGATAAAGAGACTTAACTGGGCGTCATATTAAGTTTCCTCGGAACTGCAGCTTAAAACCAGTGAAAATCACCGTAAAAACGGCCGTAAAGCAAACTTCGTGGTTTTCTGGCCTCACCTTCGCCACAGTTGGCAGGTAACCTGCACTCACCTTAAAGCCTCCCCTTTTGGCCTTTCCGATCGCGGTCCTGCGGCCGTGAACCACCACCACGTCCTCCGGGGAGCTGCGACTGCTCGCCGCTGTCGCCGAGCCGCAGTCCGACCTCCGTAAGTCCCGCCTGAAGTTCGACGAGCCGCCGGGAGGCAGGTGTCCGGAAATGATCTTCAGCCTGTGCATGACGGCGGAGGAGCTGACAGGAGACTCGCGGAGCGGAGTTCGGCTCCAGACTGGACTCTGAACCCAGAGTCCGCTCCAACAACATCCGGGTTCGTAAAGCCAGGACGGGAGGAGCGGAGGGACAAACAGTGCGCGCGCATGCAGCGGATTTATCAGGTCAGACGAAAAGAATCAGAAAATTTTAATTATCCCCAATTAAGATACGACAGAGCAGCATGTCGATGAGGATAAGGCCAGGGCATAAACAGGCAATAAGAGTGAGATAATAACAAAGGTGGCGCTCCTCCTCCTCTCGGTCCTGCAGGAAATGCAGCGGAGGCGTCGCCCAGAGGGGAGCATTGAAATGCGGGGAGAAGAATGTGAGAGGGGTCGTTGATGATTTTGGCTGCCTGTCTGAGGCCTGTTGGCTGAAAACCTGTCAGTTCTGACAGGCCGATGACTGTAGAGCACGCTGATGCAGTGTGCTGCAGTCTGTTCCTGTATGAAGGCTGATGGAGAAGGTCATGATGCTTCCCTGGAAGGCATCGTAAAAAGTCATGATGATGGCTGTGCTGACTCCAAAGGAGTTGAGTTTCCTAAGGAGGTGTAGCCGTTGGTGGCACCTCCTGAGAATCTCCTCTGTGTTGGCAGAGAATCTCAGGAGGTTGTCAAAGATGCTTCCCAGGTATTTGTACTCCTCAGCTACCTCCACTAGCTTCCCGTGACTGAAGCAGCCAGATCCATCTGCCTGCTGGAGAAGGTCACCACCGCATTTCAATGCCTCCCCTCTGGGCGACGCCTCTCTTTGGTTTTGCTCACATTCAAGTTTGGGGCTGTCACACCTCTCTACAAACTCGTGGTGCTGTGAGGGCCTGACAGCAGTGACAGGAGAACTGTGTCGTCAGCATATTTCACCAGGTGACAGAAAAGCGTTATTATAAGTTAGAACACGTTATTATATGTAGAAACATTGAGGGTAAATCTTTGTTCATTCACATTGAGCCAAAGGTCAGATTATTTATGATTTCATTCAGTATTTAACCATTTTTACTCTTTACGTTTGTAATTTTTAATGAAGTTTTTGTTTTTCTCGTTTCCCAAACATTTTGGAAAAACGTCAGAATTTGAAGCTGTTATGTTGATGTTTGTAATCTGTAATCATGTGAAATAAACTGGATTCTTTCTTTCAAAGTTTGGATTTCATGACCTCCTTTTCCTGCCTGAAAGTTACCAGAAAATATTTGATAAAAAGTAAACTACGAATGAAATGTTTTCATAATTTATTTAATCAGAAAACATTTTTCTTACTTCAAATTTCATTTGTGCTTTCTCGCACAAACTTTGGTTTGATTCGTTTATCAAATCAAAGTTAATGGAAATGCAGTAAAATTCCATTTTTATGTGAATTTATTACATTTTTCATTCACAGACTCGCTGGAATCATTTCTTCCCTCTGAAACGTTCAGATGGGATTTTTTTCAGCGTGAGACAAAAACTGAGACTCAGAGAAAAATCCATCAAACCTTTTATTTCCAAATGTGTCACAGTAACACATCGATAAGGCCGCCGACTCACTGCACATTCTGGCTGAAACAGACGACAGGAAACAAACAAACAAACAAACTATGTCTTCGTCTACGATCAAAAAAAAAAAAAAAAGTAATTTTTCAGATTACACAAAGAAAAAGAGGAAGACGAGTAGTGTCTGTCACAGAAATCCATTTACACACCTTCAACAAAAACCTAGGATAACATAGGTACACATGTGATTTTCAAAGTAAGAGCCCGAGGATTTTAAACTATAAAATTAAATAGAGTTAAAAATCACAGGAACATTTCAGTGAAACGTCATTTTAATTGCTTCAAACAAATCAGAAACAGAAAATCAGGAATGTGATGAACCGTCCACGAACACAAACTAAAATAAAACTTTGATTCCTTCATCAACAGCAGGAATGTTTAAGAATCTCACTTTTACAAATTTTATTAAATTCAAACGTTTTCTTTAAGGCAACAAACTGAAAACCTTCAGAGACGCTGCTCGCCCAGTCCTCCCAGTTTATGTTTGGAAGAAGTCCCCAAGTTCCTGAAAAATCTTAAAGCTCTGCTCCAGGAGAAGAAACTGTCTGACCAACCAAAATAAAACAGTTGCATTTGTGGGCTGCTTTATTTATTTATTTATGGCACGTTTGCACCAAAAGGTATTATTGGAAATTCCTGTGTTTAAAAACAAAGTTTAAAACCTAAAACGAACAAAGCGTTCAGCAGAAACGAACAGATGCTGTGACTGAGGCCAACACAGCTGTGCTGAAGCTCAAACAGGGCTGTCGTGTAATACCACTCGGCACCACAAGAGGGCGCAGTGAGACCTGAACCGTAATAAAGCTTCCCAAGAACGTGAGGGTGGAACAGAGAAACAGTTCAGGTGAAAACATCTGGAGCAGAATTTCAGGATTTTAAAGTCGCGCGGCGCTGAGCTGGTGAACGTTTATATCAAACGCTCAGGAACCAGATCAGAGAGCGAAATATCCTGACAGCCGTGACAGAGCTCAGAGGAAAAACTCCCACAAACAGCTGAATCAGACTACAGGGAACATATTGTCCTCCTGCTTCAGAGCTGATGTTCACATTCAGACTGCAGCCACACAAAGTCAAATCACTGCTTGTGTCTCTTTAATTATCTGGTTAACGTCCACCGTGAGTAATAAAAGATGTGTTCGATCATCTCAGTCGCTTTTAAAAGCAAACACACTCGTCTGTACTTGCTTTTATCTGGTGACCTGAATATCTGATTGATTGTAGTTTTAGTGTTTAATCAATAGATATGATCGACAGCTTGTGGAAGTCCTCTGTGGTTCTGTGGACTGAACAGACTAACACAAGACCTTTAAACGGGGCTTTCAGACAGGATTGCACAGGTGTTTGTAGTGTGATGTCTGCTGACAGCTGTGGATTAATCTGCCACTGAAAGTAGTCCCGACCAACCTGAAGCCATCGTCTTTTCTTCCAACTCCTACATAACGGAGACGATGAACAGGAGGGACGTCTTCTTGTTTCTTCACGTTTCCATCGAGTCGTCGTTGTTCCGTCTTTGAGGCTCAGCGAGTCCGTCTTTCCTTCGGTAACTTCCTGAGAACTCCACAGTTTTAAAGTCAACATGGCAGTGAAGCAGGAATCTCTGCGGCGCCCTCCGTTCCGCCCGTCAGGCGTAGAAGATGAGCTCGGGGATCTGGCCTCCCTGCACGCCAGTGCCGTTGGTGCTGTCGGAGGAGCACTGGAACTGGAAGGTCACTTTCCCACACTGCACCTCGGTCATGCCCTCCTGGCCGAAGTAGCTCAGCTCGTTGCCGTCCAGCACCACGCTGGCGGTGTAGAAAGTGTCCGGCTCGATCTGCACCGGGTACTCGAACGACACGGGGAAGGTGCTGCTCGAGCCGTCGGAGAAGTACTTGATGATGCGCTGGGCCATCGGTACGCCCTGGCGCTTCAGCTCAATCTTGGCGTTATATTCGGCCGAGCCGCAGCTGGAGCCGTACAGGCCGAAGCCGGCGATGAAGACGCGCTTGTCGACCGCGAACTGGATGCTGTCGCAGCGACCTCGGTACCGCCACTGGTTGCTCCTGTAAGCGCAAGACTGGAAGCGGTGGCAGCGTTGCGGCGACAGGCCTTTACGCGGTTTGGTGCAGAACAGCAGATCGGGCTTGTTGGCTGCGGTGTACCACAGGAAGATGTCATTGGTCTCGTTGAGCGTGAGCACGCCAGACTGCGCCGCCCCGTTGGCAAAGTCCTCCAGCGCCATGGCGGGGATGCGGATCAGGTAGATGGCCTTACCCAGCACCAGGCGCTTGTTCTCGATGGTTGGCGGCAAATCCTGCCTCTGACACTCGGCCTCGGCCCAGTTCAGCGCCGCCTCGAACACCACCATCTCTTTGGCGTTGAGCGTTTCCCGCCGCAGGATGCTCTCCAGCGTCTGGACGTCGATGTCGCAAAAACCCTCAGAGCGCAGCGCGAGCTCGGCCTGCGCGTCGATCACCTCCCAGCAGCGCTGCGTCAGGTCGGGTTCCTCGAACAAGCAGCTCTGCGACAGCAGCACGCAGGCGTTCTTTGCACTCAGGCTGGTCTCCAGGAAGTTGACGCAGGCTCGTGCCAGATGAGGTACGATGTACTTCTTGGCAGCATAGAGGGTGGCGAGCACCGTGTCGGCGCAAAGGTCGATCTCATCGCAGTAGATGTACCTGCAGAGGCAAAGGCACGGTTGTGGGTGAGCGGTCAGGTGTTTGTGTAACGAGGTAAACAAAATCAAAGGTTGACGCACTTCAACATGGCGAGGAAGGACGGTGGTTCTACGTCGGGGATGCGGATCTCGTCCTGATCCTCGGCCAGCTCGCCGTAGAACATGGCGTGGAAGACGGAGCTGCCGACAGCCAGGACGTACTGCCAGAACAGAGAACAACGAGGACGATGTCAGAGTCGAGAGTTACACTTTGAACACAACGACGCCCTGAGATTATCAAAGCTCAAAGAACAGGAGAACCACAACTGCATTTTATATCCTTTCACAACACTCGTGGTTACTTTAATTACCAATAAAAACAATATTATAAACTTCCAGGAATAACAAAAAACATGATGCTGATGTGCTGAGATTTAAACTGAGTCTAGCTGACGGGGGTGAAGTGGTGGCGAGTTTCAGACACGAGGCGTGGAGCAGCTGAAGGCTTATGGCGAGTAAACACTGGAGCCAGTGATGCTAGATCTGGTTAAAGCGCAGAACTCAAAGCGCTTTATACAACATTCACCCTCCCCCCTCTTAAGTGCTTTCTAGCTAACATTTACACTCTGACGGATGCTTCGGGGAGAAGCTTGGTATGTTGCCCACGGATACTTTAGCATGCAGTCAGAAATCAAACCAAACTTTAATTCATAGATGCCCTGATCTCCGGCCACTGACGCAATGCTCTACATTCTGATTACAGACAAACTGTTCACTGAGTGATTTGACACAGCCTGGTGTTCACATGCGGATCAAGGCTGTATCTGTTCTACGCTCTTTTATGGACCGTGGCATCGTATTTTTGATCCTTTTAGTTGTATGCTCATCTAATGGCTGAGCACTGATTACATACGACAGGCAAACACTTTTAAATTTAAGACTCTCCCATTCGTCGCGGGCTGATCCTTGCTGGAATCTGGGCGACGCCAGCCCGCCCTGACCGGACCCTCCGACCGGCTTCTTCCACCTACCTCTTCCTAACCAAGAAACGCTACAGGAAACGCGGTAGAAGGAGCGGCCGTCGCGTTCGCCTCAGGGTCTACTTTGAAGCCAGAGCCACTGGCTACCCACATGCCAGCCTGGACATTTGATCTTCTTTCCCTCCTTGCAGGAGCGCTCTGATGCTAAGTTGCTCACCCACCGTTCGATCTGCTCGGCTGACCATGAAGCTTACCCTTCCCTTCCTGTGGCATGTTTTCCTGCTGGGGTTTGGATAACATCGCTCCAACGCGGATTTTGCTGAAGCAACCTAAGTGTCCTACGACGCACCACCCGTGGCGATTTAGCCCCTAGGATACGGATGGCATTGCTCAATGTCAGGTCGCTGGTCAATAAGACCTTTCTCTTAAACGACTTCCTCTCCACTAACGGGATTGATGCTTTATTCCTGACTGAAACCTGGATTTGTCCTGGTGAGCTCATCCTTTTTTCCGATCTTCTTCCATCGGATTGTGTCGCTTTTAGCTCACCAAGGATTACTGGTAGGAGTGGCGGCGTAGCCTCGGAGATGACTCTGCGTGGTGGTTTACCGACTGCCTAAATATAGCAAATGTTTTATCACGGACTTTGCTGATCTCCTAGGTTCGGTTCTTTTTAAATTTAGTTGTGTTCTCATTGTCGGTGATTTTATCATACACAGTTGCTGTAAGGATGACCCCTTTGCTAAAGACTTCCTCGCTTTAACGGACTCTTAACCTGGTTCAGTGGGTTAATGACCCAACGCATGTTAAAGGACTTGTTTTTTCATATGGTCTGGACATTTGTGAATGAATATTTTGTCTTCTTTTGCAGCCATTCTTTCCCGAACCTCCTTGAAGCTGTTTGTTGTTATTGTGTTGCTGTGATATTCTGGTTTTATAGTCAGCTCCATGCGAACATGGTTTCTGCTAAACCGCGACAGCCTTTCATTAACTACTGATCGCTCCAGTGTTCAGAAATCAGCTGAGTCTTTAGCTAGAATCATGTGACCACAGATGTCCTTATTCAGCCTGCTCTGAGATCTTACTGAGACCAGTCTGTGCTCCTCACTGTATTTCTGACCTTCAGGCAGTGATGTCCTAACGTTTGCAGAGACTCAGCTGAAAGCATTAGAGTTGATAAAGCTGCCTGAGGAGCGAGCTGGTTGTGAGTGCTGAGCAGAATCTTCTGTGCTCTGAAACTGTCGAGTGTTTGCGTTACCTTGTGTCCGGGCACCCGCTGCGTCCCCCCCGGTGGTCCCACGACAAAGTGAACATCTGCCATCATCTCATTGTTGAACATGACTGAATTCCTATAAGAACACAGCAGTTTTGAGGGTTTGCTTAATGAAAAGACACCAAAGCAGGAGCAACCTGTCAGACCTGCAAACTCATCTTTCAAATACAGAAATGCTGGATGTGTGTCTGAGAAAGCTGCATGATGATTGAGGGTGAACTAAACATCCAGGACCCGTTCTCGGGGCTCTCACATTCTTGCAGCCGAGCATTTTAAAGTAATTTTTAAAAAGTCTTTTGCTTTTTAAATTCCGCTGCTGGCTTTTTCGGAGAGAATTTTAATCCTTTCTCTCTAGTGCTGGATCTCGGCCTCCTCCACACACCCACCTCTCTCTGATGGTGGGGTACAGGCCCTGCCAGTTACAGCTGGTGATGCTGGTGTTGTTGTTGGTGAGGTTCTGCTGCTGGTACTGCTGCACGGAGGCGGCCGGGACCAGCTTCTTGGTGGGAAACAGCTCCGCAGCCATCGTCCTGCAGTCAGACCGCGAACCCGCTCATGGCAGCCCGGGGAGCCGGTGCCACTGGAGGACGGAGAGGAGAAGAGGAGCGCTGGGAGGAGAAACCAGAGTCTGCTTAAAACCCGCAGGATTTTAGCTGCGCGGAGCTAACATTAGCACAGCCAAACACATCTCGATACTTTCACCAAGTGTTTCAATAAAAGCGACAACAAATGACAAATCTGCAGCAGTAAAACCCCGAACCGGTGTGAGCAGGCAGCCCGACCCCGGAGTCCAAAATAAAAACTCATCTTATAAACGTGTTCCGTTTGTTAGCAGGTTTATGCTAAGCTAACTGAGTTATTTGCCACTTTAAAAAGTTCATTTCGCTTCTAAACTTCAGCCGTTTGTTAAATCGGTGCGTTAACACTCACCGTAAAGCCGCACAGATGTGCTTTCAATTATTTCCTCCTCATAAAACACGGTGTGTTGCTTTTTTTGTGCGTTTAGCGGAGCAGCTCTTGTTTCCCTGCAGGAGCCGCAGGCCTGTCAGCCAATCAGAGCGCAGCAGCGCCACACAGAGGCTTCTTCGTTTCCGTTTGGGAATCCAGCCTGAAGGCGAATCAGCGCCACCTGGCGGACCAGCGCTGCTTAAAAACCTGGTTTCTAAACCTTCAACAAGCAGCTTAAAACTGTTAATATTTATTACATAAAATAATAAAAATAATTGATAGCCAGTCTAACTACAGAGTCTGGTCAATAATAATTATAGTGGTCGAGACTTAGATAAACAAGAAATCAACCAATAAGATAGCAGAAAATCTTTAAAAAAACCAAACCTATGTGATAATCTGAGAGAAACTAAACTGACCGACTTCAGAGTGTTGTTTTTCCGTCTCTCGTTCCCGTCAACACTTAGAAAACAACAATGAAACCACGCAGGATGATATACAACATATTTCTTTATTGTTACTGATAAATCTGTCACTCTCCCACTCTGAAGGCAAAAAGACACAAAAAAGCCAAAACACAGTGTGTGAACTGTATGTACAGCCCGAGCAGCTCCCGTCGTCCCTCCTGCAGTTTCACAACAAAACACATCCACAGTTTACAGGCAGGATTCAGTCTGGAGTTCAGCTCACAGAAGATTTCATCTGCAAACACTGCACAGAGACGGAGCCGCGTCCCCGAGTTTATCACCGAAGAGGAAGCAATGAGACGTGGTTACAGGAGGACATGTTGGCCTCTGTTAAAGGAGTCAGGATTCATTTTTATTCAGCTTTAAAATAAACTAAAGATATGATGGAAGCAAATTAAAATAAATACATTTTGTGCACTTTGTCAAAACTCACACTCTGAAACCTGTTGTTGCTCCACCAGACTTAGAAATATCATAAATGTGCTCCAGTGTGAGTCTGCTTGTTTTGCTCTGCAGGTTTCTGTCAGCGCTGAGAGAAAACCCGGCAGAACAGAACAGGAAGGAGAGCAAATTTAATCAGTTACACTCAGTGAAGCTGAAAGTCTTCAGTTCATCCAGATGAAGACGTATGAAAGACTGACGACAAACTGAAACTAATTTTGGGCAACAGAAGCTTCATAAGTGAGCGAGCGGCGTCTGTGCAGATTAGTACAAATCTTTAAACTTCTGAACCATTTAGGAACTCAGCGCTGACTCCATGTTGCTCTCAGCGGGCAGCTGAACATCATTTTCAACAAACTATGAATGTTTTTGGCAACTTTGCAACATAAAAATAAAAGCTGCCATCACACGTGTTCAATCTAAAGCTGTGCTGTCGTCACTGAGAAAAGACTGAGACATTTAAGAAGCTGAAAACCATCAAACGTTTGTTATCTTCGACACACGACTACACGACGCAGACGCTCTACAATCTGTCAAACCGATGAGTTGTTTTTGTTTAACGGGATGAGGCAGTGAGGATTGAAAACGTCCACAAGTTCCTTTTATGGAAGAAAAAAACAAAAACGAATTAAATTGATTCATTTTAATGCAGAAATCAGCCAACTGTGTGGATATGCCCTTACTTTGGAAACCAAACAGGAAGTTGCCCGCTCGTATCGCGGACAAAACTTTTGAAAACAGCCTCGAACACAGACGCGTGCAGGTAGAGGTGAAAGTCGTGGATAAAAAGCTTTTACAGGAAGCGTTCACGTCTCTGTACAGACTGCATTCATGCTCCACACGAGTTTACAGGAAACACTCAACCTTTGAACTTTCTGCTCACCGACCCGTTGAAACCGCCCTAAATACGCTCTTTACACCAGTTAATAAATAGATTTGCTTTAATACCTAAAACTGTACACACATATATCTGTTAAGTCTTTGTACACGCCGACCGTTTCACACCACGATGGGAAGCAGCTGCTTTCTGAGACGATGCGTTTGGTTAAAAAACACAGAAGTCGTTAAAACATCAGCAGAAACCCCGAAAAGAAGAAACGACACGTTCAAGTAAAACAGAATAAAAAAGATCCGCCTCACGGCGCACAAACCGAGCTGGAAAGCAGATCTGCGGGCGCAGCACAGGTGTTACTCAGGTATGTTACAAGAAGGTAATTAGCATTGGCAACAGCAGGCGTCGGGATGAGTCGGAGGCGTCCGGGCCGATCCGTCTGATTTCTGGGGAGAACAGCGTCGCCGCAGGGTCACGCCCACAAAAGCAGCCATATATCTTACAACCCGTGAGTGAGTGAGGACAACCTTCCAGGTGAGGTTTCCCAAAAAGTCCCTGTTAGCGCCGCTCAGGGTTTGGAACAGAGCGCTCAGCGGATCAGAGATCGATGAGCAGCGTCTCGGAGGAGGAGGAGCCAAAGAAACCCCATCAGAGCTCAGGTGCAGCCAAACGGCCTCTGTTGTCCAGTGAAGGATTACTGCTCAGTCCCAGCAGGTGGCGCCCTCTCAGGTTAACCCCGCCCTCTCCAGTGAGGACCTTCATGTTCGGATGTTTGGGGCTGGAGCCAATCAGGCGCCGATTCTCTTTAATGTTGCTTCCCACCGAGCGCCAGTCATCGCCAACAGCAGGGACGAGAACCTGATGGACCCAACTAGGGACGGCGACCGTGATTGGCCAAAGTTCCTGCCTGTGTGGGCGTGGCTCAGGTGGAGCACATTAAAGGCGGGGACAGATCCAGGACTGTCCTCGCCGCCGCTCAGCTCAGGACGGACAGACTAACAAACGGAGGTCGTGTGAAGGTTAAACTTGGCCGCCATCACCTCCCCGTCCCGACTCGTCTCGTCTCCGGCGTCTCGGGTTTCTTCTGAGCGTCCGACAGAAAGAAGGCACATTACGATGAGACGTCTGCGGCGAGCCCGGAGCTGTTCGAGGGAGAACGCACGCCGCGGCCTACCGCGTGATAACTTCTTCCCCTCACTCAGAGGTCAGTTTGTTTTGTGGATCCAGGCCAGCCCGAGTCCAGCAGGGGGCGGGGCTTAACATGAGAAGAATCTTAAAGGGGGGGGCGTGGGGGGGATTGAGTGGGGTCACCTTCTGCAGAGGAAGCGACCTCCATCTGTCCAAAAATAAGAACCCCACCGAGAACGTTGGGGCGGTCAGCTGACCACATTCAGGTCATACGAAGACTTTGGCGAGCGCGTCGGCCCCGGCGCTGCCGATGTAGCACTTGGTGGGATGGAACGCCACGTCGTGGATGGACTCCTCGAACTTCTTACGATGTGCTGTGAACTCCTGGATGCAGGTTTTACTCTCCATGTTCCACAGACGGATCGAGCAGTCGTGACCTGACGGGAAGAGAGACAGCCAATCAGCACAGAGCAGCACTGTAAATAAAGATGGAGGCCGTTACAGGACAAACAAACGATTGTTATTGTTGTTACATGGATACGTTTGTGTTTTTCATCATAAACGGACACTTCCTGGTTTCCTGATGCTGCGATTGGCTCGGCTGTGAGAACAGCGCGTTTTACTCCAGAGCTCTTAGAGTGAAAATAATAAATACAGGAAGTACCCGTAGGCTCTTTATAAAGTCTGATAATATTATGGGATGTGCCAGCTGGCGTGCGCTCGGATACTTACTTCCTGACATGAGGTAAAGGCCGTTTGGATCCACAGCGAGACTGGTGACAGCGTCCAGGTGGGCGACCATGGCGTGGATGAGCTTACCTTCAGTTTGAAACACGGTTAAAGTTTAAATTTGATCTGCGAGGCAACGAAAGAAGCGAAGCTGAGGACACGTCACAGCGTACCTGTGTTGTTATCGAAGAACTGGATGTGGCGGTCCTCCTGAGCGGTGATGGTGATCGGCAGCGTGGGATGGCTCAGCACTTTGTTGATCTTGCAGGGAGCTTCTGCGTGGAGGCGGGCGTGAGGAGGAAGGAGAACATTAGCAGTAAATACGTGTAAGCGTCAGAGCATCAGCTCGGCCTGCGGACGGCGCCGTGACACCGACGACGCTTCGAAACGGCAGCAGAATTAACTGGCAGACGCACAAACGAAAGTCTCTGCGAACTTCTCGTCGACACATCTGAAGCCTGCTTCATCCTGCTCATTGGTGAACGTGATTTAGAGGCGGAGCTCTGCAAACGCCGTTGGGACGCAGAGCAAAACAAACGTCGTAAACTCAGATTTTACTCACAGCAGAACAAAGAAAACGGAGCGGAGACATTTTTAGAAAGAGACGGCCGGAGGAGCCCTCAGCAGCTGATCGGGTGTCAGCAGGTCGGTCACATGATCGGGGATAAACAGACTCACGCGGACGGTTCGTTTCCTCAGTTTGAACATGTGACGTGTTTCTGTCGTGAGTAAAATGTCTGTTTTTATTCACGCTCTTTGTTCTCGGGTTGTAAATACTCGCCGAGCTCGTGGTCGTACCTGGAGGACCGGCCGACTCCAGCTTCAGGACGAGCTGCTGCGTCTCCATGTTGAAGAGTCCGATGTGTCCGGTGTCGAAGGACGTCACCATGTGAGCCGGCTCGCTGCTCACCAGGTCGACCGAGGTCGGGACTCCGAGCTCTGAGAGAGAGGCAGAGACTCAGCACAGCGCCACTTAAGCTCCTCCTCCTCGAGGAGTAACTAAAGGGACATAAAACTGCGCCTACTTGAAGCTGCGGTGCAGATGTTCTCACAGATGTTCTCTTACCTCCTCGCTCGTTGAAAACAGCGAGAGACGGCGAGGTGTCGGCGGCGCTCCACAGCCGCACCGTCCCGTCGGCCGAGCAGGAGAGGAGGCGGCGGTGAGCCGAGCTGTAGACCACAC
The DNA here is from genome assembly GCF_041146795.1 of Maylandia zebra. Taxonomy (NCBI): domain Eukaryota; kingdom Metazoa; phylum Chordata; class Actinopteri; order Cichliformes; family Cichlidae; genus Maylandia; species Maylandia zebra. The sequence continues at coordinate 44,129,521 of NC_135172.1, read as the reverse complement.
CCCACACCGCGTCCGTGTGACCGCACAGCGCCCCCCGCAGGACGGACGGCTCTGCAGAGGAAACGAGAGCAAATCCTCACGTGAAGATGTGAACACAGAGCACGACGAAGGCGTGTGCTGGGAGGAGCCGGGTCGTACCATACGAGTCGTAGGGGTCGATGTTGGGGTTGGGGGTGTTCCAGCTCTGAATGGTGCCGTCTACGCCCCCGCTGAAGCACTGCTCGCCGCTCGAGCTCATGGTGACGCACAACACGGCTCCGCTACAGGACGAAATCAGAATGACAGACACTTACGTTGGTTTTATGACCGCATGAACGGAGTCGGGCTGAAGGTGGGCGGTGCTGGGAACGCTCCCACGCTCACCTGTGGGCTCGGAATGTGTAGATGGGCTCCACATCCAACGCCGCGCACCTGAGGACCGAAGCAGAGGAGTGAGACCGCCGGCTTCTAAAAGCCGTGTTCGTTTGTCCTGTAACATCAGCTCAGGCTGCAGACTGCACGATGCCACAGAAGCCCCGCCCAACTGCAGTTTAAACCTGTTTGTGAGGGGCAGCCAATCAGAGGAAAGTTTGCTTAACCCTTTAGAGCCGGTCGGAGCGGACACGCTCCATTTTGCGTAACTATTTTTAAATCCCAGTAGCACTGCAACCATGTAAGCTAGCGCAATAAAAAAATTTTTGCATATGAAACCGGAGGAGTTGTACTTACATCTGATGCCATCAGCTTGTCCTTGGTCACAGTTTCCTTCCACATAAAGCTTTGCAAAAACTGCATAAAAGCACTTGTAGCAACAAAAACATAATATTCCAGAAACAGGCTTTGCCGATCGATCAGCTGTTTGTAACACTTCCTACGTCTATCAGCGCGAACTATCACATGACCGCCATGACCTGCCCGAAACCGGAAGTGATGTCATTTTGCGGAAATGTAGTTTTTTACCATCAGGGCCTTATGAGCCTATACTGGTGTTTTTAAAAGTTATGTTTGACTTTATGACTTTGTGTCGTTTCTGGGATGCTGAGGACTCATATTGCACTGCTGGAAATAGTTTATTTTGATGCACATGCTGTTTTTTTGCAAATTTGCATTATAATATTTATTTTTGTTTTTCCTGCAGTGTATAAAAATTTGTGTATTTCAAAAATAAAATTATGAAGACACTCAAAAACTAGTTTGTGAAACTTTTTTGTATTTACAGTTTTGAGGGATAAGCCTCTTAAATTTCTCTAACTAGAAATATATGTTAAAAAAACAAAAAGATTTTCAATTTTTTTGTAGTTTATTGCACTTTTTTGCAATTTATGTAATTACTATGCACCTAATGCAGACATATTATTACAATTTGGGCTGTAATGGTTGTATTGATGTATAGCAGCTTGAAATGCTCCAAAAAATGGCTCCACAGCAGGTAAACATATAATATAAGCTCTGGCGGACTTGGTTCTATGTCAGGTCTTAAAGGGAGAGGAGCTACAACGACTCGTTTCACAGAGGGGATAAACCGAGGCTCAGGATCATAATCAGAGGAGGATTCTTTTGAGGAATCATGCAAAGCTACGTTAGCAGAGTCTACATTTGGATCCACGAGCCAGGCCAGCAGTCCCTCTCAGAGCGTTTTCAACTTCAGGGGCGGTATCTCGCTCAGGGGGACCGCCGCCGTTCGACCCCATGACCTTCCGATCATGGGGCCACTCTACACAACCACTCTGCCTACTGAGCTGTCCCTGCCCTGTTTCAGAGAATACGTGTGTGATGGCAAAACGTGGAGTCTCACTTCTTGGCGGGCGCCGTCTTCTGGAGGTTCCACAGTTTGAGGGTGTGATCCTCGGAGGCGGTGACCAGAACCGGCTCCACCGGGTGGAAGGCCAGACTGCGCACCGAGTCAAAGTGGCTCCGCAGGGTAAACTTCGGGTTCCACGTCTTCCTCAGTGCATCTTTGTTGTTGGCGATCTGAGGGAGGGAAAAGGTCTCATTAAGCTCTCTGATAGGTTAGAATCAGCTGTGGGGGCGGAGCTCTATGTCAGGGTGCAGGAGCACTGTGGAAACACTCCTTGAATATTCAAAACAAAACAAACCACGAGTGGAATCAGGTTTTACTCGCTGCTCTTCATCTTTTCTTTCTGGGATTATGTCCACGAGGGGGCGTGGCCTGAAGCAGCCTGTGACAGGTTAACGTTACTCACGTCGTACATCAGGCCCTCGGCCTCGTTAGCAACGGTCAGTCCGGCCAGCTCTCCCAATCCGAGCTCGTTAGAAACCGCCTCGTCCACTCTGCCCAGAATGAACGACTTCCCCGACGACGGCAGGAACGTCATCGCCTCTGCAGGACACAGGAAACGTTTGAACATTCACGTCACTCACACATGACCGCTGAGCCGAGACGGAGGGAGGGCTACCATCATCGGGGCGTCCGACTTCGTGCTCGTTCAGCCTGGGCACGCTCGACCGAGAGGGGGGCGTCACGGCCGGCTGCATGGAGGGCAGGTCCTCGGCGTCCCGCAGGTTAGCCAGCATGTCCTGCAGCTTAGACCGGTTTGGTCCTGCAGGAGGAAGAAGAGAGACGAGAGAGGATGAGGAGGGGACAGGAAGCCTGATGAAGGCGGGAGAACAACGACGTTTGGAGGGAGAGATGAAAAATAAAACGTGAAACGTGAAGATGGAAAGAAGGAGCGGCAGCAGCTCTGCGAGGCATCGATGGCAAACAAAAGCAGAGAAACAAAGAAGACGAGCGAAGAGCAGGAAGGACAGAAACCTGCCGGACAGACGGCGACACGATGCAGATGAGTCGCTGCCATCGCAACACGAGCACGGACGGAAACCAACAGGAAGTAAAAAAACCTGAAGATAACCCAAAGAACATAACCTGACGCAAACCAGGGCGCAGTTTCCACAGCGCAATAAAGTTTCCTACAAATCATCTCAGTTTGAAAAGCACACTGATGGTCCAGCTGTGAAGGAGGACACTGTGGTATCTGCACATCTGGACGGCGTGAGCATTAAAGCGGCTCAGGTCTTACAACCTTCCACTCCACCGTCTTACGCTCCAGCACAACCAGAGCGCCACGCCTCAGTGGCTGCAGTTCCTCTAACATGCAGCAGAGGCAGCAGTGAGTCAGTCCCCACAGACTCGTGTTCAAACTTTACAGCAGAAACAAACGTGTTTACAGCCTGATACACAAACTGTTTGATCTCTCTGTAACCTGATAACTCATTTAAAGTTTGCATTATGAGGGGCGTGGCCTCTTTGACTGTCACCTGCAGCTGCTAGCTGTCTGCTAGACTTCACCTCAGCTAACTGTCGTCCCTCGACTGTTCATCTTTTGTATACAGCCTCCTAACTGACCCTTGAAACGGTTGGATGCTACGACAGCTTCATTCATAAACCAAACAGAGGGTGGAGGCGAATCCTCCAATGAGATTTCCCAAATAACAAAGCTGCCATCTAACATGTGACACACAGAGGACCAGTGATGGGACTGAGGCGATGTGAGGAGGGAAAACTTAGAGGTGGAAAAGAGAATAAATAGTTTATTATTACAGGAAGAGGGTGAGGGGAACAAAAGGTAAAGAGGGTGAGGAGGGAGGATGAAGCACAGGCCTGCAGCACGACTTACTCTTCACCCCCTTCTTGCCCTTGCGTTCCTTCCTGTACTGCTCCTTGAGCTGGGCTATCAGCCCCTGGTCCACATCCCAGGCCATTTCACCCAGAGGAGACTGCTCTTCCTTCTCTACAGGACGGAGGGGAGGAGGCGGGGAGGAGGGGAGGGAGGAGAAGGGAGGGAGGGGAGGCAGAAACATGTTGTGAGTGTCTGGATGCAGTACAGTTCAAATCCATCCCTGAGGGAGACGTGATGACGAGCGAGGAACCTCAGACAGACGGGGGTAGCCCAGCTATGCTGTCGCTTTCATCTGCCAGCTGACCTCGCTCTACGGCGCCCCCTGTGCTTTACACACGTGTGCAGAGCCAGGCCAGCGGTCCCTCCCTCCTGTGAAACCTCGGCTAACCGCGTCCCGCGGAAACACGACGACGGCTGCAGAGGCAGCGAGTTGAGCGCCTCCTACAGGCGAGAAGGATGCAAAGATTCCTCCTGTACCATTCATCCCAGATAACCTCAACCAAAGATGAAGGCGACCTCACAGAATCTGCTCACCGTCTTACATCAACTTTAAAAATGTGCTGAATCTGTGTCTGTACGAGCGGGTCCAGGATTAACGATGTTTTTGTCCCTCGCAGAAAACACTCAGACCCAGAAGGAATCAGCTGGACGCTTCGTCCCACGTGAAGCTGAAAGCGTGAACGCGCTTTTTTCACATTTCCTCCAGTGAATCATCAGAGAAATCAAACATTCACATCGTGATGCAGCGAGTTGATCTGCGCCGTCTGAACAGCTTAAAGGTGTTTTTCACGCTCAAGTCATGAGACAAAGGATGCTTTCTGTAAAAAACCATGAGAGTCGAGACGCAGTCAGTTTATTCTGTTTCCTGTTAATCCTGCAGTTATTCACCTTCTTCTGTTCATGAGCTTCTACATTTTAAACAGTAAACCGGCTGTTCAGACTCTGCCTCTCCTCCGCTGTAGGGGGCGCAGTTCCACAGGTGTAGAAGCAGTCTGATGGGGACAAGCATTATCTGTACAAGGTCAAAGGGCACACCGGGCTCCACAGATAAGCGTGCAGTGACGGAAGCTGCCATGGTAACGGCGAGCTGAATGAAAGGTGAGAGGACGATGGAGCTGAGACGGGCAGCTCCATCATAACCGAGCAGCCAAACGGGTTTTATCTGCGCTCGGCTGCTGTAATATCTCAGTGTGAAGGCGGAGGCAGCGTCACAGACCGCACTTCAAGATGGAAACGGCGTTAAAGCGGAGACGAAGCTCGGCGCTGCGGCCTTTCACGCCGTGAGCACACAGTGAGACCCGCTGCACTGAGTCAGCGCTCCTTTACTATCTCGACTCGAGTGTTGAATCACCGAGCGCGTGGGGAGCTCTCCGTCATTGGCCGAATGACACTGGACCGGTTGCTAAGCAACAGCAGAAAAAGGGTTTCTTTATGTAAACACAGAGGACGGCGGGTCAGGACGAGCTTCGGTTTGTTTTACCTTCACGAAAAAGACGTCTGCAAAAAAGAGCTGAAACGTAACTTTATTACAAACTCGTTTAAAAACGATCAGAATTAAACTCACAGCTTTCACAGGTGCTGCACGGATGCTTGACAAAACAAAGACACTTCCTGTTTGCTCTTTCTAACCTCACTCCTCCAACTTATTAACATTAAGAAAAGTTTCTAAAGGTCAAGTTTGCCTCAAATCTGCCAGTGACCTGCAGGTCGCTGTAGACAGGAAACTGGAGTTCCACAGGGCGCGACTGCGGGTCCTCCTGCATTCACGCTCTGAACTCCGGAGTCGTCTTTTACCACTGTGGTTAAAGCTTCACTCGCTAACGTTCTGATGCTCTGAAACCCATCGGGCGACTCACCCCACTCGCCGCTGTCATCCCCGCTCCTTGACTCGGGCGATCCGTCCAGCTCGTCTGGACTCGCCAAGAAATCAAAACCCTTCAGCGCCTCCTCCGTGTCCAGGTCATCGCTGAGGTCAGAGGTCGTGGAAGACGGCGTTGACGAGTGTTTCTTTCTCACCATCTGTGCAAAGGTAAAGCCACGTTTTTATAGCTGATGTTTACAGGTTTTAAGTTTTACACGTGCCCGGAGGTCACGCAGCGGGAGAAACGTGACTGCTGTCAGTCGGCGCGTCAAAGTGGCTACAAGGAGGAAACCGTCCTGCTCCAGAAGACACCGACGAATCTGTAAATATTTGCCATTTGAGGACATTCGCCTTCAAAGTAAAAGCCTTGTCTTACTGCTGAAGCACACACGTTTCAACAGGCTCAGCTTTTACTCTGAAGGCGAGCGCTCGCAGATATGCAGCCCAAGCAATGATGGTGGAGATGATGGAGTTCCAGGCTGGGCAGCACCTGCAGCACCCACACGAGCTCCATAAATGCTTCTTATGACAACAATATTATAACTTAAAAATCACACGTGGTCTCAGTTTGGACATGAAAAACATAAACGTGCCGTTTCCAGATTTTTACAGACTGAAAGCTGTGGTTTACTCGCGTTTGTAAGATGAGGAACAGCCTAATGACATTCCTGTGCTCTCCGTTACAGACGAAGCAGTCAGCACACAGGAACACGTTCCTCACAGTGAGCGGGCTTCATCGGGGTCTGCAGGCACAGCCACACAGAGACCCTGTGGAAACTGGGAATGCACACTTTCATCCACAGTTACAGAGAGTGAAAATAATCTCATACATTAAGAAAAAGTGAAATGACGGGAGTGTGTCAGCCTCTTACTGCAGCCAGGTCCAGGATGGTTTTGTCCCTCCCCTCGCTGTCCTCGTCC